>NC_057726.1:36457915-36627786 GCF_004010195.1 Chiloscyllium plagiosum
TCCTGTTTGTCCTATGTAGTGTTTGTGGCAGTCTTTGCATAGAATTTTGTAGACGACGTTGGTTTTGTCCATGGGTTGAACTGGGTCTTTTAAATTTGTTAGTTTTTGTTTGAGAGTGTTGGTGGGTTTGTGTGCTACTAGGATTCTGAGGGGTTTTAGTAGTCTGGATGTCATTTCTGAAACTTCTTTGATGTATGGTAAGGTGATTAGGGTTTCTGGCTGTGTAGGCTATATTAAAAGCTGAGTAATGCAATAAATTGTTCACTCATGTGGACTCTTCTAGTTGGACCAGATATGTGGTCATTTCAATTCGCTAGATCACTTCAGGCTTAAAGGAATGCACAATTAATTCTTTCTATTGCCACTTGCCAGGACTATGCACAGGTAAGCATAAAAGTTAATTTTGTTTCACATACAACTGCAAATGCTGCTTCTGCCCAATTTTGACAGGATAAGCTGGAACACAATAGCAGAGAGACAACCAGCATTGGAAGAGGTTCTGTCAATGCAAACTGAGAGGGCAACCTGGAGTCCCCACATCGAATTTAATAACATGCCCTCTTCCTTTTCTCTTACACCCTAACTCTGTTAATCATGTATAAATTGACCTCTTTAATATGACAAGTTGATGCAGTGTGAACTAAGCAGATTTCACCAAACATGGCTCTTTCTGTTGGTTCTCTCTCAGCTGCAGGTTTGGTTACTGTTTTCTCCTCATCTTCTGAGGGTTTCCTATAAATTCCTCATCAAGAAGCAACTGCAATGCCAGAGATACAGTGCAGAATGTTCAATGGTGAAGTCCTCAAACTACTTCAAGAACAATTCCTGCTGTATCATAACTTCATCTTAGACAGCTGAGGATCTCTTTAAATGGTCCTTGAAATAACTAATTCAAGGTTTTGTGCAATTAATGGTTAGTCGGTAGGAGCAGGAAGTGGCATTAATTCGGGTTTTTTTTTAAATGTTGCTCACTCAGGAATATAAGTGTCCAGAGCTAGGTCAGCATTTATTATACATTGTTAAATACCCTGAGTAAGGAACTGGTGAATCACCTTCTTGAACCACGGATGTTTTTCTTGTTAAACCTACACACCACTGTAGCAAGCGGGGCTTGAATCCAGACCTCCTGGCTCAGAAGTAGGGATACTATCACTGTACCACAACAGCTCTCACAATACTGTTCAGAGATCTTTTTGTAAATCAACCTGTCTCGATGTATTATGGCATCTCTGGAGCAGGTGGGACTTGAACCCAGACCTCCTGGCTCAGAGTTGGGATACTGCCAATGTGTCATGAGAACCCCCACAGCAGTTAGGAAGGAAAAATGTGAAATGGCATCACTTGATGACACTTGGAGTTGTATATCACGAAAACAGACCCTTCAGTCCAACTCATCCATGCTAACCAGATATCCTAATTTAACCTAGTCCCATTTACCAGCATTTGGCTCATCTCCCTCTAGAACATTTCTATTCACATACCCATCCAGATGCTTTTTAAATGTTGTAATTGTACCAGCCTCCACCACTTCCTCTGGCAGCTTGTCCCATAGGTACACCATCCTCTGTGTGGAAAGGATGCCCCTTAGGTCCCTTTGAAATCTTTCCCTTGGCTTGACCCTGGTTTGAATTTATACACAAGGCTCCTGTCTACCTTAGATGGGAACTACAGCCTCCAGGAAGTCCTCCCTGCAAAACTACAGACAAGTTTCAAAATCAACCAGAAATGGGTTGGATAGAAAGATATTTTAATTTCCACCAGCCATTGATCCATTTTTATGTGCAATTGTGTTACTAAGACTAGAATGATGACCTACGCATCAAACATGCAGTGCCTCCTCAACAGCTGAGATTAGTTTAAGCTTTATTAATTTGTGGACTCATTGACAGATGGAAATTCTCAGCAAGACATCCCAACTTGTAAAGGTGGAAACCACTGACATCATCACCAGCCTCCAGTCAGCTCTCACTGAGTGACACAGATAAAGCTTGTTGTGAAAATTACAAAGCAGGCTATTCGCATCCTTCTTGTATGTGAGAACAAAGGGAGAAAGTCAGTTATAAGAAACACCTATTACGTTGGAGTTAATGCTTTTATTCCCATCTGCTCAATGTTAGGACTAATTTGGTAAATGTTGTCGGTAATACAAACCAAAAAAAAATCTATTTTGATAAAGCCGTTCTCACAAGAAATTATGCATTTGGAATATGTATGCATAATATCAAAAATTACAAAAGTCAAAATAAAAGGAGCATGATTAAATGTAAAGTTAACGTCAAGAAGAAATCAATGAATTAAGTAAGATGACATTTAATGCAGATGGACACTATCCTGTCCTGTCTGGAATTCTGTTATCATGGTATGTTGTTCTTATCTCCTCTACTGCATCTTCACACATCTGCTGCAGCTCATCATTGACCATCTGGTCGTCCAACAAGGTTGGTGTTTCTGTTGTACATCATTTTGCCATTTCCATCTCCAATCATGGAGTCATAGAGTTGTATAGCATGCGAACAGACTCTTTGGTCCAACTCGTCCATGCTGACCAAATATCCTAAATTAATCTAGTCCAATTTGCCAGCACTTGGCTCATATCCCTCTAAACCTTTCCTATTCAAATACCCATCCAGATGCCTTTTATTTGTTGATATTGTATCAGACTCCAGCACTTTCCCTGGCAGCTTATTCCATATGCACATCACTCTCTGCATGAAAAAGTTGCCCCTTATGTCTCTTTTAAATCTTTCTCCTCTCACCTTAAACCTATGCCACCTAGTTTTGGACTCCCGTAATCCCAGGGAAAAATAAACCTTGACTATTCACCCTATCTATGTCCCTCATGATTTCATAAATCTCTATAAGGTCACCTCTCAGCCTCTGACAGGGAAAATAGCCTCAGCCTATCTAGCCTCTCCCCATAGCTCAAACCTTCCAACCCTGGCAATGCCCTTGTAAATCTTTTCTGAACCCTGTCAAGTTTCACACCATCATTTCTACAGCAGGGAGACCTGAACTGAACACAGCATTCCAAAAGTGCCTAACCAATGCTCTATATAGCTGAAACATGGCTTCCCAACTCCTATACTCACTGCAGTGACCGATAAAGGAAAGCATACCAAATGCCTCCTTCACTATCCAATCTACCTGTGACCCTACTTTCAAGGAACTATGAACCTGCACTCCAAGGTCTCTTTGTTCAGCAACACTCCCCAGGACCTTACCATTAAGTGTATAAGTCCTGCCATATTTGCCTTTCCAAAATGCAGCACCTCACATTTATCCAAATTAAACTTCAGCTGCTACTCCTGGGCTCATTGGCTCATTGGATCAAATTCCCATTGTACACTGAGGTAACTTTCTTCGTTGTTCACTGCACCTCTAATTTTGGTGTCATCTGCAAACTTCCTAACTATACCTCTGATGTTCACATCCAATTCATTTATATAAATGATGAAAAGCAATGGACCCAAATGGTCCATACGTATACCACTCTCCGCGTGAAATGCCCGAGCTGTCATATTTTCTTTTTTGGGTGCCTGTTTTAGAGATTTTGCTTACTTTTGCAATTTCAAGCATCTGTCAATTTGTCTTACAGTTGTTTTAATACAATTTTAGGCATACACCGTAACATCTGTATTTCAAAGACCTCTTGCTCAGTGGTTAGCACTGTTGCTTCACAGGACCAGGGACCTGGGTTCAATTCCAGCCTTGGGTGTCTATCTGTGTGGAGTATGTGCATTTTCCCAGTGTTTGCATTGGCTTCCTCTGGTGTACAGTATCCTTCCATAGTCCAAAGATGTGCAGGTTAGTTGGATTGGTCATTGAAAATTGCCCCATAGTGTCCAGGGATGTGTAAATTAGGTGGATTAGGTATGGGGATTGCAGGACTACAGGGATAGAGAAGGGTGGGAGGTGGCTCTGGGTAGAATGCTCTTTGGACAGTTAGTATGGACTCAATGGGCTGAATGGCCTTCTCTCATTCTGTACAAATTTTATGATTCTATGATTATTTTCTTCCATAGACAATATTTGGCCAGGCTTATGAAGCATATGATACATGAAAAAGTGAAAAAAATGTCTCATTCTACAAGTTTTTTCCGTGTTTTAAGTTCAGAGAGTATGGGCATCATTAGCCAGAATTTGTTGCCCTGCCCCAAATTCCCTTGAGAAATTGGTGAAGAGTCACCTTCTTGAACTGCTCCAGTCTATGTGGTTTAGGTACACCCACCATGATGTTACAAACAGAATTCAATATTTTGACATAGTGATACAGCAATACAATTCCAAGTCAGGATCCTTTTGGGCTTGGAGGAGAACTTGGAGCTAATATTGTCTCATTTGTCTGTTGCCCTTTATCTTTCTAAGTTGAGTTTCATGGTTTGGAAGGAGCTGTGAAAGGAGACTTAGTGAATCTTTGCAGTGCCTCTTGTAGATGACACTTCTGCCACTGTACATTGTGGTGGAATCAGTGAGTGTTGAAGGTGGTAGATGCATGCCAATCAAGCAGCTGCTTTATTCTAACTGGTGTTGAGTTTCTTGAGTAGTGTTGAAGCTGTACTCAGAGACAAGTGGAGATTACACCATCAAACTTCTTATTTGTGCCTTGTAGATGGTGTAATGGCTTTAGGAAGTCAGGAAATGAATTATTCACCACAAAATTCCCAGCTTCTGACTCGCTTTTGTGGCTACATTATTCATATACCTGGTCTAGTTCAGCGTTTGTCAATGGTGACTTCTAGAATATTGATCGTAGGGGATTCAGCGATCCTGATGCCATTGAATGTCAAGGCAACATAGTTAGATTCTCTTGAGTTTGACATTGTTATTGGCTGCTACATGCATGGCTTGTTGTTAACACATCCTTCATCTTCATGAAATTACTTCTTCTCGCTATCTCCATCCATCTCCTGACTTTGACATCGCACCTACCTTTCTTTTTAATTATCAAGTAAAATCAAACACTCACTTGTTCTGTGTGACACCATCCACTTCAGTCTTAAGTCTAGTTTATTCTAATGTACTTTCGCTCAATATCACTATCCTTTCTTTGGTGTTTACAGATTCACCCTCAATCCATATTCTAATCTCTTTTTTTTTAAATAGGAGGCGAATACATTGTGGAGAGGAAATGTGAACAAATGGTAAATTCAAAAAAGAAATTGAAAGAATCAGGGGTTCAGATACCAAAGGGTTTTTTTTTTGAATGCAGGAGAACAAGTTTGATATTGGATCCTTATTTTTATCATTCAAAAGTAAAACTGTAATGTTGAACCTCTTCAAGTTATTTGTTCACTTACACTTAGAATATTGCATTTTGTTTTGCATATTCTCTTTTGCAAATCATGTCAGGGCCACGATTGAAGCAATTCACTAAAATGATAGCAGAGATGAAATAGTTTGGACCTGGAAAGGGATTCAAGAACCTGCCATTCAATTTTAGCAAACAAGTTAAAGAGGAGATCTAATAGTTTTTTTTTAATCAGAGAATTTTGGCAAGACAAATGAGAGGAGAAATCTGTTTGTACTGATTTGTACTGAGGTAGTAATTAAAGGGTACACTTTTAAGATGGTCAGCAAAAAGAAATGAGTTTTTCCACATAGACCGTTATTAGAATTTGAAATACACTAGCATAAATTGATAAAAATAGAATGCATAAGGGTTTTTAAAATGAAGAAATAGTTAAAATATAACAATTTGTAAAAGGAAATGAAACTAGGTGATGTGCAAAATGGAGTTTCTGTGCTGTAAAATCATTTTATGTGATATTTTAATGTATGGAAAGACAAAGGAACAGGGATTAACTGTCACTAAGTACTGGTCCATTATTTATTTCAAGTACAACTGTAAAATAAATGAAATTATGTAAATTAAGCCATGGCCATGCAACTTTCCATTACCAATTATAAAATCTTATTGTAGATCAACAGATCAGTGCTAAATTAAAGCTTTAGTAGGTAATATTTGTTGGTCACAATAACAGCATCTATCTAACATAGACACAAAGTACAAGTTGAACAGAAGCCAAGTGCCTCTGATTCTGTTAATTAATCTGCCGTTTAGAGTGAAGAAACAGCTGTACAGGTCTCAAGGATGACATGCCAAAGGGACAATGATGTTGGGCTTATGATACTAAGAGCTCTCCAATATAAAGCAATGAGCTTGAAGTTAACTGCAGTGACACAATATACAAAAATACATTCCCGTTCCTCTCTAAAGCTCCTCTCCGATATGTTGTTGCCTCTCAAATCTGTCAACTTCTCTTTCAACTCTATATCTACCCTTCCCAATTGGGTTTAAGGTCCTGCTATTAGTATTAAAACAGTCCTTATAGAAGTCACAAACTCCATCTTAGGTGCTTGATTGTGGCGAATTAACACCATTCATGACTCTTGACCTGTCTGCAGCCTTTGGCACATCATCATCCTTGCTCACTTCCATTATCTAAATGAGTATGAATGCCTTGCCTTGTTCTACTCTTATCTGGCCAGTCACGCACAAATAGCGTCTCCTGTGAGGGTTACTTTTCCCCGCTTCTACACAGCCACTTATGGTACACCTCTAGGGTTTATCTTCAGATCTATATGCTGTCTAAATGCAGATCTATATTCCCATCTATATGCTGTCCCTTGACTACACTGCCTGAAAACACCATCAGATTCATATGTGTGCTGTTAACACTCAGCTGTACCTCATTGATACCTCCCTCAAAACCTCCATTGCATTCAATTTTTTTTTAATGTTATCAAAATTTTGTATTCGATAAACAGAATTTCTATCCAATTAAATAATGGGAAGACTTTCTTTAGAAAGGAATGAATATTCATGCCTCTAGAACCCTCCACAAAGTTAACCCATATATTTGTTGATGACAGAGTTGTTGGAGTGGCCTCAAAGCAGCTGCTTCTGTGGGAATTCCCTGAGAAATTGAAACCTCCGGACCACTTCCCTGTGAATGGAACCCCCCGTGGAAGTTCCAAACATTGGAAACTTCAGAGGGTTTCAATTTAGTCAAAATTCATATTTATGCATGAAAGAGTTAAAAGCCTACTCTAACTTCTGAGTAATTATTAAACTGACATCATCCTCGCCCTCCCAAATCACTTCTGACACTCCATCTCATATACCCCATCGACAACTGCAAATCTTTCTGTTACCAAACCACCCCAAATTGACCTGATTCCACAACCCATTAATCCAAATGTGCTGGACCTGATCCAACACCACTATTCCACTTTCTCTCCCTCCCTCACCACCTCGCCCTGTCAGACTGAACATCCCCTCCCCCAAATGGCCTACCCTCCTGAACCTGTTGCCCCTGTCCCCCACTTTGACTGCCACCCCCACCACTGATTGTTGGACATTGTAACCTAAAGCTATATATTATATATAGCTCCAATTACCTGACATTGGAATGTGATGCAAAGATTCAAAAGTTGGTACTCAGCCTATTCTGGCCACAATACGAAGACACCTTCCTCAGCCATTCAGGCCTGGGGTGGGACTTCAACCTGCAGCATCTGGCTCAGAGATAGGGATGCTACTATAGCACTGCAATACCTCCTTTGACTGTACATTATCTCAAGCCTATTCTGTGTTCTCCACTACAGATCTTCATAGCCAGAAGACAGCTTGTCCAAAGCCTGCAACAGGCCACCTCTGTGGTTGATGATAAGGTATGTTCAGAGGAGGGAGCACAGCCTTCCCTTCACCCACCACTAGCACTGAGACAGTCAGATTAGTTTGGGATTAGACTTGGAGTCACAGTCAGATGACCACATTATTGACTTTCACAGTAGCTGAAGAGAGAATGTGATGGCCAAGGTTCCTGATAGTCAGAGGGACTACTGGAGACTAAGCCCTTGTAAGCTAAGTCCAGCAATATACAGACACCAGACCGCTAAGATCTTGGTTACTTTCATATGATAGTCTGACTCTGACCCTGCACCATCTTCAGGAGGCGCTGGCCTAATCAGCAGAGAGGACGAGCAGTTCAAGTCATCCCCAAACAATCTGTTGGAGATGGAAAGACAGGCAGGGGGAAAATCTTCCAGAGGTGCTACAGCTACGTGCAAAGACTCGTCAAACAGTAGAGCAGGTATCCAAACCATTAGTTTTGTCTTGGCTCTGACATGAGGGAATGTATTCATCCCGAACAGTTTGGTGACATCAATGGAAAGCTAGGTTAAGGAAGCTAAAAATCTCACAACACTAGGTTATAGTCCAACAGGTTTATTTGGAAGCACTAGCTTTCAGAGTGCTGCTCCTTCATCAGGTAGGAGGATGAAGGAGCATCAGGTAGAAGGATGAAGGAGCATCAGGTAGAAGGATGAAGGAGCATCGTTCTGAGAGCTAGTGCTCCCAAACAAACATGTTGGACTCTCCCCTGGTGTGTGATTTTTAATTTTGTCCACCCCAGTCCAACACTGGTATCTCCACATCTAGGTTAAGGAAGACACTTGTGGCTGACAAGTATGAACCACACTCTTTTACCCTGGTCATGAGATCCGCACACCATTGGTTAGGCAAGAAGGAGACGAGGCACCTCATTCTCTGTCCAGATGCCCATCTTCCTCCAGGGCTCAGTGAGATGCCACTCTGTACCAACAGGGAGTAGGAGCACCAGCAAGCTCACTTGAGGGCATTATCTCAGGCATTCTAAGGTTGACTCATTTGAAACCAGAACAAGGCATTTCAGAAATTGATGCTTCACTGGAAGTGAAGTGTGGGTTATTGACATCCATTTTATTGTTGAGCTTTGGAGATCAGGGCTTGTTAACATACAATGTATTTCTATCTCTGTTAAGTCAGTGAATTGGAACCTCACTGACAAGTCCCATATATTGTTCACCACATGTATACTGTGATGATGCTGCTCCTTTAAGAAGGTTATATTGTCCTTGGTGGTTTTTTTCAGAGGGGTTGTAAAACACAGGTTCCGATGTGTCTGGTTTGGATGGGTTTTTGGGCCAATTTGATACAGCTAACAGATACTGCCTCAAGAAAAAGGCTTTCAAGTAAAAAAAAAAGCTTGTACAATGAAAAGAGAGTGGTAGTTCCCACAGCTCAGCTTTTCTCTGGTCTGGTTTGGTTTTAGCAGTCTGGATGTTCAGAGCTGCTGGTCAGTTGTTAGCTGGGAATCCAAAGAAACAGTTACATGGAAGAAGGTGTTCCATGCTGAATCTCTCTGCTACCTCTCTCTTTCTCTCTCCTGTAAGACCCTGTTTTTTTTTGCCCAGGGATGTTTATGGG
The DNA here is from genome assembly GCF_004010195.1 of Chiloscyllium plagiosum. Lineage (NCBI taxonomy): Eukaryota > Metazoa > Chordata > Chondrichthyes > Orectolobiformes > Hemiscylliidae > Chiloscyllium > Chiloscyllium plagiosum. The sequence continues at coordinate 36,467,166 of NC_057726.1, forward strand.
AAGTGTTGCTGGAATTTGGAACAGCATTGTTATGTTGGGATAGTCTGTTGGGTTTTCAGATAGGTTGTTTTTCTGTATTTTGTTCTCTTTTGCTTGTATTTCATTTGGTACTCTGTAAATAAGTTCAGCTTTGTTTAAAACTGAGGGGTTTTGACTAGCTGCATCACTCCTGGAATATCCACGTACATCTGCTCAAAACAACTAGAAAAGTTAGGGTGCGGGCTACCTTCTTGAAATGTTTTGAGGGGGGTCTGGCCTGGTCCTTAACAAAACCCTTTAAAAGCTGTTGTCTCTGTAACTTTTGCAGTTGAGGAAATCCATTTTTGCAGCTGAATGCAAAGCTCTTAGCAAGGCCTTGCTAGGATTGGAGTGCCCATGGTTAAGGCATGTGTGACCTTCTCTCTCCCGAACAGCAATGCGAGTATACTGTACTGCATGGACTGTCATGGCTGAAGAAGGTACTTCACAACCACTTCCCTGGGGTTAAACAAGGGTTAGCAACAAATGCTGACCTCGCCAATGTCCACATCTGCAAAAGGATCAAAGAATGCATAGAGGTTTGTTCATCAAGACCTTTACTTACTCAGTGGCCAGAGGTCATGAGAGCCTGTAGGTTGGCCTGGAAAGAGTGCCCAAGATATGGGTGGCAACGTTTCTTAAGATAGAAATCAAGAGAATTTGCAGGAGCATCACTTTGGCTGGAATCAAGATTCAATAGACATCTCAATGAACATCTGTTACATTGTTCCATCATCCAGGCATATGCAGTTGGAGTCACACCATGCACCACCTCTGGGTCTTCTGATATTTTTGTTTCCCTTCACCGTTGTTGGAGGATGAATGCTTTTGGTGCACCAAATTATGTCGGGCACAGCAGACCACAATGATGCAAGGGATTCTTTGTGGCACATCATTTATGGCTAAGACCTGAGGTAGGCTGGAGAAAGACATTCTCAACAGTCAAAAAATCTATTCTACAGTTGCTCCTGTGGAGGTCTGAGAAGCATGTATCCTGCTCCTCCCCTGGCATTTTCTGTGATTAGATGTATTGAGTCAGACAATGTCACCCTTGGAGCCATCCCTGTAGTTAAATGAGGAGAGCAAACAGTTGTGACCACTCTAAAGTGACAATGAATGCATGGGCCATGAACGTTTCATTAGAAGTGAGAAAGCACCAGCAGGATTCACCTGCAGTGGCCACAAATAAGCTTCATATTGATGGAGTGAAACTCCTTTTGGTTTATAAATGCTGCTGTGTGTGCCGAGAGAGCCCACTGCACCACTGACATGCAATCAGTTGTCCCTTCTGCACGTAAACGTCCAAATCTACAGCCAAATGCCACAGCTCTGGCTGCCTGGCTCTCAGTAGCTATGGTGTATCATGTTATATCATCAGCCCTTGATGAATTCTCTAATGCATCTGTGTGTGTTTGTGTGTGAGAGAGAGAGACTGACTGACTGGGAGGTCACATACATGTCGCCAGTGAAATGGTGACTTAGAATTTCAAGGCAGTAGTGACTTAAGGTTACTGGCATCTTCCTGAAGGAGCTCACAAAGCTCAGTGACTGATTGCTATGACAAACCCAGATGTCTTTGACCTTGCCTCTCTGACCTTGGGTGGATAATTACTTTGTGTGCAGTATTGCAGCACCATGCTGGCCCTGGGTTGGCAGAACACTCTCTCAGATACCTTTCATTGGCTTTTCCTCCATTAGCTCAGCTCTGCCTTCAGTGACCCTTGAGCCACCTATCATCAATCTTGATCAAGCTGTCTATCTCAAGCTGTCCCCAGCATCCTGGACATATACCCTTACATACCTGACCCCCTATCAAATATCATCCTTGAGTTCTGAGGAAGGGTCACCAGACAAGAAACGTTAACTTTCATTTCTCTTCACAGATGCTGTTAGACCAGCTGAGCTTTTCTAGCAACTTCTATTTTTGTATCATCCTTGATTTTCCCTGTATCACAGTTGGCCTGATCTTGATTGTTCTTGAAACTCCCAACCTCACCTCTGATCTGGCCTCAATCACCCTTAATCTCACCTCTAACACCTTTAGCAGAGATTAAGCTACCGCCTGTTGTTCAGCTCCCTCCCTCTGTTTCCCCACAATCCTTCTTAGGCCTGTCACAACCTGACCTCTCTCCCTCAGATAGCCATGCATCAGCTTGTTTGGACAGTGAACATTTTTCCCTTTTGGGTAGCCATGTCTTGACCTCTTAAGCCAAACACCACCCGAGTTCAATGTAACCGCAAGTCCTCCTTGTTCCAACAAAACCTTCCAAACAGCTTCTACTCATTCGAAATTGTGCTTGTTGCATGCCACTTTTAACTAGTCAAGAATCAAAGACACGTTTTTCTCATTTGCTGCTGACTTATTTGCAAAGGTACAATTTAATGTGGCAGCCATGAATTTTAATTAGTATGCATGACATGCTAATACATTCAAAATAGGCCCCTGCCACTTGCCATTCAGAAGCAAGATCTGTCTTTAACTCACCACCAACAGGATTTCCAATTGCACATCCCACCATTGGGAAGCTGACGTTTTGCTTTCTGCACAATTAAGTGCCCGCACCCGTCTCATTTACTACTCCCGGAAGCTTCACTAGATTGCACCCAATTTGTATTTGAACAGAAAAAGCACCCTTCTATGGTATCAGCATACACTCTGTCCTTATATGTACATATACACTTTTCCAATTACAGTATTAGGGTGTGCTGGAGACAGTCAGTCACAGTTGTGGAATGAAAACTCAAGACTCAAAATGATTTCTGTTATGTTTACTGCAATAAATAAATAAGCACTGCACGCAATTCTATGAACTGATTCTGTTTTAATTACAGAAACCATAAACATAAGATACTTATTAGCTGTATGACTTTAATGGACCATTCCTTCGTAACTAGGCTCTCAGACATTAACATTACTTGCAAGCACATTAATTCTGCAAAGGACAGGAGTCTTATACACAGTCAAATAATTCCAAAATTTAATACAGAATATAAACACGAATTATGGAGCATGCCTCAAATCTGTACAAATGTCACTTTCTGTTCAGCATCATGGGGCACTAGTTTCCTCGTCATGATCATCCCCAAATTCAGTGCACATTTTCCATCCCTAAGAATCATGAATTAGCAAAACTGCTAATTTTTCATTATTTGTATTGTGTATTTACATGTTTTGCGACAGGATTCCTTTATAGAAACTTGTAAATTGGGAATTTCAAGCACCACTCAGTTTGTTCTAAGTCTTCTGTAGAAGCAGAAAAGAATGCTCTTTTGAAGCAGAAGAACATTCTGGCTACATTGACCATAAGACCGTAAGATATAGGAGCAAAATTAGGATGTTTGGCCTCTCAAATCTGCTCCACCATTTGATCATGTTTCTTAATCCCATTCTCCTGCCTTCTTTCCATGAACTTTAAATCCTTCACTAATCATGAACCTAACTATCTATCTCTTAAAGGCACCCACTGACTTGATCACCACAGCCTTCTGCGACAGTGAGTTCCACTGCTCTTGTATTCTAGTCATTTTGAAATGAATGCCAACATTGCATTTACCTTCCTTACTGCCACTGAACCTGCATGTTAACCTTAAGAGAATCCTCAACTAGGATTCCTAAATTCCTTTGTGCTTCAGATTCTAAAGCCCTTCACCTTTTAGAAAATAATCTACTCATCTATTCTTCCTGTCAGTGTATAAGCTCATGAGACACTGCGGCCTATCAAAAGAAACATAATCTCATTTCCTAACATATTCTTCCCCTCTCCTCAAATCAGGGTGTAACCCTGGTTTAATGAGGTGATTTGAATACAAAGCTTCGAAGATAGTTATGCTTTTGGACTCTCTCTTTAATTAATGTATAATTTTGTTATTACACGTGGGGACATGTGACTTGGCCAACGTTGTCTATCTCATATGCTGTAGGCAAGAATGCCCGAGGCATGGTACTTTCTGAACCGAAAGAATGGTCATGTGACCTGTCCAGAATTCTGCCCAATAATAAGTCACACATCATCCTAACTTGGAAATATATTGTCATTCCTTCAAAGTCACTGGGTCAAAATCCTGCAACTTCTTCCCTAACTGTATTGTGGGTCTGCAGCGGTTCAAGAAGGCAGCTTACCATCATCTTCTCAAGGGCAATGAGGGATGGGCAATAAATGATGGCTAAATGACCACGCCTATGTCCTGCAAGAGAATAAAATAAATTAAAGGAGACTGGAAGATTCACCTAACTTGGACTGGTGTGAAGGTACCTTTAGTGTAACCATCACAGTGAAAGTCAGTTTTGGGATTAGAAGTTATCTATTTGGTAATGGAAACAGGTGACAGGTCCAAGGGAACAGAGAACACCTTTCAACTGGCTCCTGGAGAATAAAATGTTCAATAATGATAAATCATAAAGTAAAACCATACTGTGTGATTTTTGGTTATGCTAATAAATCGGGAATATTTTCTGTAGTTTAGAGTATAGTTTGCCAACTGAATAGTGTTTAGGTAGTAGAGTTCTAAGATGCATCTTAATTAGTTCAAAACATTAACTCTGTTACTCACTTCACAGAAGCTGCCAGACCTCTTGGGTTTTCAGCAATTTCTGTTTTTATTTCAGTCTTTAGACAATGTTGCTTTTAGTTTGCTTGTTACAGTAAAGGTCTTAAAACTTGAAATCCTGTTGCATGATTCTTTCAATCAGACATGGGAGAAAATGACTCTCTCTCTTTAGGAGTTACATGTGTCTACGGGGATCATAACAGAGGTATTTAGATGAGCTTACAGGACCTACAGCCACTATACTTAAACATTAGGCACCATTTTGGCAAAGTCACAACACAACATCACATATATACTGAACAGCATTTTATAGCTATGACGAAGTAATCCCACAACCAACGGATTAGATGAAAGCTCTGCAGTCCAACCCTGATTGCAGAAAGACAATTAAGCATCAAACCAAAAATTCCACAAACATCTCCATCCTTAATAAAGGACAGACCAGCATATAAAAGGTGAAACTGCAGCCTTTGCACACATTTTCTGTTTAAAAATGTCAATTGGATGATCTCCATCAGTCTCTCCTTAAGGTCACCACCATTACAAATGCCAGTCTTTGGCCAAATTGAATCACTCCAGAAGCTATTAAAAACCAGCGAGAGAGAGTCTGTGTGTATGTCAGTGAGTGAAGGAGAGAGTGTGTTAGTGTGTGGGTGTGAGAGTGTGCGTGTGTGCATGTTTAATAGAGTGTGTGTGAGTCTGATGGAGTATATGCCTGTGAGACGGTGTGCGCGTGGGTGTGGGTGTGTCTGTGAGCACGTGTGTGTGAGAGAGGGAATGTGTAAGTGTACTCATGTGTAAAAGTGTGTGTGTGTATAATGTAATGGGGTCACCTACAGTGTGACATGAAGCCAAGGTCCCAATTGAGGCCATCCTCATAGGTACTGAAGTTGGCTATCAGCCTCTGCTCGGCAACTCTGCGTTGTTGCATATCCTGAAGATCTGAGGCTGAATGTCCCTGACCGCTGACGTGTTCCCTGACTGGAGGGAACATACCAGTCCAGCGATTGTTGCGTGGTGTCCATTCATCCGTTGTCATAGTGTCTGCTTGGTCTCACTAAAGTACCATGCCTTGGGCTTTCTTGCCTACAGCATATGAGATAGACAACGTTGGTCAAGTCACATGTCCCCACATGTAATGGTGGTACCATATCGGCACTGTGACACATCTTGCAGTGGTTGCCATGACAGTGTTATTCAGTGTTGTGGTCGATGCTGTCCTTAAGGCTGGGTAGTTTGCTGCAAACAATTCTAAGTGATTAAAGACTTAACAGCAATCTAGATTTGTTCAATGCATTGCATCAGTTGTATGACACTTTGATCTTTTACTATAAATTCTGTGTCCTATGATCCTGCCCCACTAGCTACCTGATGAAGGAGCAGCACTCCGAAAGCTTGTACTTCCAAATAAACCTGGTGGGCTATAACCTAGTCATGTGAATTTTTTAGCTTCGTCCAACCAGTCCAATACCGGCATCCCCACATCATGTCTTTAATCAAGTTCATCCAGTACAGCTACACCAGAGGCATCTACCTGACAAATCAGAAAATTGCCCAGGTTTGTCCTGTCTACATAAAGGATAAATCCAATATGACCATTTACCACCACATTAGTCTACTCTCAATCATCAGCAACTTAGAGAGCATAAAAAGGCATTAGAAAGAGTGCATAACCACAGGAACTTCAATTATATGTATTGATTTGAGAACCTGGGCTTGTAAGGTTGAGAGGATATCTGATAGAATAGTGAAGCTGTTCTAGACAGAATAGTAAAGTATTTGTATAAGAGCCCAAACCAGAAGGCACCAGCTTAAGGTGATTAGCAAATGAAGCAATGGGACCAGAATGGGGGAAAAGTATGCAGTAGATGGCTAGGATTTGGAAATGCATTGCTTAAGAGTGATGTGGTTGCAGATTCAATTGTGGTTTTCAAAAGGGAGCTGTTTAATTATCTAAAAACGAAATGATTGCAAGCTACAGGGAAAGGGCATGATTGGGACTTGTTGTGTTGCTCCTGAATTGCTGGCATGGATGAAACAGGCTGAATGACCTTATTCTGTATTGGAGCATACTTATGGTTCTATTCTATAAGAGATGAGGTGTAATGTTTTCAGTGCTATCAAGGTCTACTCACTCTTCCAGAACCAGATCACTGGAATTCAGTTTGGTCTCTCAGGGCCACTCAGCTCTGAACATCATTAAAATGTTGGTCCAAACATGATCCATAGATCAAAACATGAGGTACTGTTCCAGCAAATTTCCAGAAGTGAGTTGAATGTAACTGTCCTTGACATCAAGGCAGTATGAAAATGGCATCAACAAGTCTGAGTAAAATTGAACCAAATAGGAACTAGGAGGAAAATCCTCCACTGATTAAAGTCATGGCAAGCACAAACAAAATATTTATGTTTGTTGAGGGTCAAACTCAGAACATCACTATGAAGTTCCTCAGACCTAACCCAGTCTATCTTTAGCTTCTTTATTAATGACCAATTGTACAGAAAGATCTGGACAATATTTAGGCTTAGGTTGATAATTAACATGTAACATTTGTGCCAAACAAGTGTGAGTAATGACCATCTTCAATATAAGGGATTCTTTGCACCACCTTTTGAAATTCAATGGCATTACTATCATCAAACTCCACCTTCAACATCTTGGGTCACCATTGATCAGAGGTCTAACTGCACAATACAGTTAAATACTGTATCGACAAGAGCAGATCAGACACTGGCCCAGTATCATGGCCAGTAACCCATCTCCCAATTCCCCCAAATCTTTCTTCTATCTGCAAAGCACAAGTCAGGAGTGTGACGGAATGTTTCCCACTTCTTTGGATAAATACAACTCCAACAAACTCAGGAGCTGAACAACATCCAAGATTAAACTATCTGCTTAATTGGCATCCAATCCACCGACTTAACTATTCACTCACTCCAGCACTGGTGCAATGTAAGTTAACTGTGAGCCTTCTGCAAAATACACTGCAGTCAATTGCCAAGTTTCAACAATAGCACTTTGCAAACTTGTACAGAAACAGAAGGACAGCTGGTCAATGGAAAAGAAACATCAAATCCAACTTCCCATCTCAGTCATACACCATTCTGACTGGAAAGGAGTTGCCATATTTTCAACATCAAGAAGTCAAGATCTTGCACCTCTCAATAGCTGAAGAAAGAGACTCACTATCATAAGGCAATTCCCAGGCAATAAATTGCCAATGAGGCCAAATACTATGAACAAACAATAAAGTAACAAACAAAAGTAACAAATTATTTAAATAATCTAAATAATTATAACCACTGTTTCTCACAAATTATTCCTCATAAATAATATGGAAGTACAATCTTCAGGAAACCTTGAAGCATATTATAGACCACATAAAGAATCTTTTGGCTCTGCACAATGACCAGAAAAGAAAGATTTCTTGGAAAATAACTAACTTTTGCAGGAGTTTTCCAATACTTAGATAATAATTGTACAGAGGAAATTGTGTTGAGGAATAGGCACAAACTAACAGAAAACTGTGATTCACCAAATAAACTTTAGATTAGATTAGATTAGATTTAGATTACATTACAGTGTGGAAACAGGCCCTTCGGCCCAACAAGTCCACACCGCCCTGCCGAAGCGCAACTCACCCATACCCCGACATTTACCCCTTATCTAACACTACGGGCAATTTAGCATGGCCAATTCACCTGACCTGCACATCTTTGGACTGTGGGAGGAAAACGGAGCACCCGGAGGAAACCCACGCAGACACAGGGAGAACGTGCAAACTCCACACAGTCAGTCGCCTGAGGCGGGAATTGAACCCGGGTCTCAGGCACTGTGAGGCAGCAGTGCTAACCACTGTGCCACCGTGCCGCCCAGAAATTCTAACATTCTCCAAAATATCAAACTAAATATGAACTGGACACATAGTTCAGTTTTTTTTAACTATGAAGTTTAGATTTTAGGTTTAGTGTTCAGATCTTGCTAAAATAAGTATTTAGAATGGAGTATTATTTTTCCCACCTATTTAGATCATTTGATTTGTGGCCAATGTTTTTGGAGGATTACTTAAAATTCATTAACAATCACACCTTACCTTATACTCCTTTCTCATCTTTCATCTCTATTCTACATACTGTACTCACATAAACTTGATAAAAGATGGAAACTCCAACTACAACTAAGTCCTCATTAATTAACCATTTTAGCAAACAATTTCACAAGTTGAAAACCAAGCAAAGCATTTTCTGCAATGCTCGGGTAAAGATGATTTCTTGCTTATACAATTGGTTAACAATGACATAGTTGACGTCATGGGGGAGTTTTGACATGCAAGATAAACAGCTTTGCCCAGGAACAATCAGAATTGATATTTATGCTGCTCTTTTCCGATTTTCAGGCTTAAATCAAAGAACTAAGTGAAAGAGTCTACAAATGGATAACAAATGATAATGCTTCATAACTCATCACTGGTTACATCATATCCATTTGTTTAGCTAGTCATTTGCTAAATACCAAATATTAATATAATGGTTATTTGTGAAATTGGGGTCTAACAGCTCAGGACGCTGTTCATTTAACAATAATCATTTTAACTGTGCAATAATGATGCCCAGTTGCATGGCATATGGACAATTTTTGCTCCCCTCCTTCTCTCCAAATTATCTTAACAGCTGGATATTTAATAACCAGGGAGGAAGCATAAAAAGGTTAGAAGATAAAATCAACCAGTAATGCTTTGCTTCTGCTTTTATGTAATGCAAATTTCCAGGAAAAGAGCCTGAACTAGGAACATTTTCAGTATCTTTCAAGATTCTTGTCCAGGTCAAAGAACTCCAATTTTGAACAGCCATGGAATATACCAATTTTAAGCTATACTTAAACATTTACAAAATAGAAAAAATATTTCTGGTAGCTGATTCATTTGTACTTCTCAAGCTTCAGTTACATTAATATAAAAGGTTAAATAAAGTAGATTTGACAGCGAAGTGTAATTTGATCTCCAAAAGGACATTTTTGAAAGACATTTTTGCTATCTCATTGGTAAACAATCATAAGCATTTTCATCCTGGTCAGGGAGAGAGAGGACTAAGGAAGCAGCTATGAAAACTAAAAGATACAATGTTGGAAAGTAAAATACAGAATTCTGCAATACTTGCAAATAATGTAACACCCAGGAAACTGAAACTTTCCTTAAAGTACTGCAGACAAGGTCTTTTACTGGATCAGATAGATCACTTCATTTGGTATGGCTGGAAAGTCTTTTTTCAGTTTCTTGCCAAATGATGGGATCTTGGCAATCTGAAAAGTTATTGTGATTAAATACCATCAAGTTTTCCCAACAAAATGCATTATACAACAGTTTAAATTATCGCTCTGGAAACATTAAGTTTGGTACCTGAGTAAATGACTCACCGTTAACATCAGAAACTGCATAATGTGACAAGGATTGACATAATTCTGAAATGTGGACAGTGCTTTACCTTGCTGTTAGGTTTGGTAATACCTAGAATAAAAATGCAGTTTGAGATATGTTACGAAGGCATGTTATATTTAGTAATGCTTGTAGGACTAAATTTTTGAAGGAAATTTAGGAAGGACTAAATTATTTCAAGCTTTGTGGACATACCTGGAGCGGTTTTCTTAAAAGAATTCATCAAAAGTTCACTGTGGATATTGGAGACTTTTCTAAAAAGATTTCCTAGAAATCAAATGACTGGTGATAAATGCTTGCTTTCCTAGACATCCTACTAAGGCTGTTTTAGTCAGTCACTGGACAAGTTTTTGTTTGGTTCAGTTGGACAGAAGCCTGCTAAGAATAATCTGAGTTGGAGGAAAGTTTGATAAAATTAAGGTGCCCAGCTGATCCCTTCCAATTCTGAAAAGCAAACCCTCTGTTTGAGTTCAGGATAAAGCTGCTTGATCTTTTGAAGGATCATCTCAAGATTGTATTTCCTCAGCAAGACTTAGAGACATAAAATCCTTATAGAGTGGAAAGAGGTCATTTGGCCCATCAAGCCTGCACTGACCCTCCTAACAGCATCTCACCCAGACCCAGACCTCCACCCTATACAGTACCCTGTAACCCAACATTTACAATGGATAATCCACCAAGCCTGGACATCTTTGGACTGTGGGAGAAAGCCAGAGCACTCAGGGGAACCATCACAGACACGGGTAGAACATGCAAACTCCACACAGACAGTCGCTCGACTGGAATTGAACCCAGTCCCTGGCATTTGAGGCAGTAGTGTTAATCATTGATCAACCATACCAACCCAACTAAGTAAATTAGTGACCTGACTGCAACAGCTTGATCATCAGAACAACAGACTCTTAACATTCTACATTTTATTCTTTTACCTTCAAGAATAACCCATTAGCCGAAGTGTGCTTTTTTTTACAGAACACTTATCTCTGCAAAGAACTCTGATCTTTTTATCCTCTCTTTCTGAACAGTATTTTTATGTATATATGTGTGTGTTTGGGGATATTTATAGAAATAACAATTTATACTCCTTTATCACTGACTCTGCATATTAACCAATTATTGCATCTTTATTGAATAAGTTTTTTTTGATAATAAACCCATAATTGTGCTTATTTAAAATCTGATCAATGGATCTTTTTGCTTATTTACCACTGTGCCACTCAAAGAAACCATGAAATATTTGCACTATATCACGATAATCTAAATGTACAATTTGAATCTGTCTTCATTGAACTCATGAACTCAGAAAACCACACACAAAACCATAACAACATGTCTAACCAAATATTTGGTATTGCCAAGAGATCCCATTTAGGCCTAGGTCTTGCGAACATGAGAAGTGTTACTATGAGAAGGGCATCTTCAGTGGAAAGATCACTGACCTCCTACCCTTGCACAGTTCTGATATGCAGAGGACACATATGCAATAGTTCTGCAGCAATTCAAAGAATTTCTAAACACAGTTAAAAAAAACTACATTCTGCACCCAGATTTACCATTCACATGGAACAATCAAATGAGTTTCCCTTCCTCACTGTATTAGTTGAGAAATTGGAAAACAGCATTTTAACTGTTATTTACTTAAAATCTATGTCCATTGGTCAATATACACATTGGGATTCACATGATCCCATGAACTACAAATCAATCTTATTGGCAACCTTATGAGCTTGATGTTGAGATAGGGCATAACAAAACTAGTCTGTATGACAACAGATGTCTTTATAAAATCGTCGCTTGTTGTATATTTGCACAACCTCATGAATGAATCTATGCCCAAGACCTTTGGCCCTGAGCAGTGCCCAGGCTACCTGAGATTACTTGGATAAGAAACATAGCACAAAAATGTGAACAACAGGTGAAGCCAACCACCAATATGCAGAAAACTCATACTAATAGGATGCTGCCATCAAGTCAAAAATATATTTACCCACCACACAAGTGAGTAATGTTATATATGAGTTCCAATGCCAATGTGATGCCAGCTATGAAGGCCATACATTTTGAAACTGGTGAATCTTACCAAACAATGCATCCCACTTAATATCTGCATGGGCACAGACCGCTTGTGTTCAAACAGCCCCTGTTTACAAGCCACAGGAAATGTATCCACTATTAGATGTGATTCTGCTATTGAGAACCATTTATTGAATAATCCAGACTGTGCTAAGAAGTACACCAGAAATGTCTACGATCATCAGTCAGACCAGCAGAGTAACGCATGTGCATGAAATAGAAGCTCCATGAATAAATGCTCATAATATGTGGGCAAAAGGAATTTATACATACACTCACCATCTTCAAGGAAAGTAATTGTGGAGATGGTCAATCTCTGCTGCATTGTCATGGCAAAACTCTGACTGATCAGGACCTATCTACCTGGTCTGATAATTAAGATTGACAATTCATGGTCCTGCTGCATCTCCATGCCAATGAGTCCACCAATAAGTGTCCACTTTCCATTCTGTATACAAGTCTGTTTATTGTGTCCTAGTTCTGATGAGAGCAGCACTAATCTCCTTTCAGTAAAATTAAAGTTTTGTACTTCCAAGAAATAAATAAGGGCTTTAATTGGTTATCTTAATAACTGGAAAAAGTATTTTTATTTTATGTTGCAACCTGCAAACTTGTGGGACTAGAATGACACTCCTCTAGGTTCAGTCATAAAAGATACAATTACCTGCAATGCTGGTGCAGTTCTCAACAGACCTAGTCAATTTTGGCAAGATTCTCAGTGAATACCTAAAACTAGTTTGTTTGCTGCTGACTGATCTAAAAAGGTGCCAAAGTGCCATAGTTATACCTTTAGGATTTTATTGCTGGGATTTTTAAGAAGAGATCAATGATTTTCAGAAAGAGATAATGTTACCTCCTATTCAGAAAGGAATGACATATCACACTTACCCCTCAAGAAATGATGTGCCACATAACAACTGCACATTTGAGTTTTATAATCTGTTCTGCGACACTCTACCATGAAGGAAAATGACTAAACCACAAAGGCAAGTTTACCACTGCTATGACATCGTAATACTGACATGAATATGGTACTCACAGTTCTTATAATCCACCCCAGTTTATACATGCTTATAAGAAACAAAACCCATTTCAGAGATTGCCACTGATTACGCTTTGACATTTAATTGGTGTCATGTTTTCAGTAAATCTCTCAATAACAATTTCGCTTTATTAAAATACAAGCCATCCTTTCTTAAAATAAAATAAGTTTCTTAAGGGAAGCATGGTAGCTATCAATTTACCAATTTTGGGCAAAACAGCTAAAATCATACATCTCCTTAGACCATTCTTTTCAATTATAGAATTAAAATACAACTAACAAAATATATTGAAAAGAATGCTAAACTTTAAATTAACAATCTTGGATTTGAAATCCAATCTCAATTGACTTTCTGACAGAAGAGTTAAGGTTTAACCAGAGTTCAGGCAATATTCAAAGTACAGCATTTCACTGAAGAACAGAAGTATGATAGGGAGATGAAGGAAGCATTCCTTTTCAAGTTAATGGCAACAGAGATTATGAAGAAATTTGACCCATCGAAAACCCATTGGTTTAAAGAAGAAAGAAGATACATAGGTATAACAATGAGCAAACAAATAGGAAAAAGACTGTCATTTTGATGAAACATGAAGAAAGATTATAATTTAAAAGCTATAGATCCGTAACTAAATTTTTAAAATAAACTTTCCTGGATTAAAATGTGGACACCACAAATCAAATGATGCAAGTGAACAGTCATTTCTGGAAAGTTGCAAGCAGAACAAAAGTTAGACCATCTAAGCTTAGCTGCAACTCACCATGTCCCATATAATGAACAATAGGTTGGCCAGCCACTTTGAAACTTAATTTTATTATACTTGGGGAGGTGCTAATAGTCCTAGTTATCTCCTAAGGTAAATATTGAACACCTGGCAAGCAAGTTAGAAACCAGTTGTTGAAATGAAACTGACTCCGTAATGGTTGCATCACGTATCCACCAACCCTTCTGGCCTCTGGAGAGATTAGTTACAATTTCTGGACTTCATTCCTTCATCTAATAACAGGGAGTGTACTATTAATATCACATCAGGTTACTAAGAATATAATTAGTGATAGCACAGCCAGACTTCAGGTCTAGCTAAACCTACCTCAAGTCTCAATCTCTTTAAAACCTGCTTTCCGGATGAAATCATGTATCCACCGGCCAAGTGGATACTAATTTATATCACTGTGCCTTCAATAACTTTAAATGGGATTCTGCAACTTCAGCCACCTACACTTGCCCAAACAGAAAGATCAACGGAAAAGTATTTTCACTGGACATAAAAAAAACAGTTCACTCCTCCCTATTGCCCAAAATAGGAATTGTCTGGATTGATCCATTAAGTTGTATCGAGTTTGATTAAAATGCAGATAGATCAGATGCAAAAAAAAATGAAGGAAAGGCAAAATTCCATGGTTGTAATTTTTTTAAAGCAAATAAATATAGCACAACAATTCTTTTATGTCTACAATTAAAGCAAATGTTAAATTGTGTGACAAAGCTGTGTATAGAAAAGGAAGAATTAACTGGTGCAAACTCTACCTTTCTAAGTCTGAACATATGAAAATTGTAGCTAGGAGAACACAAATGAAAATACTTAATGATGCAAAAAAAAGAAGATTGTGTTACAAGTATTAAAACCTCAGTTCATATCCAGAATGGGTAGAGGAGTTAAAATCTAAAATTGATTGCGATACTCTACCTCGAATGGTGGATAAATATGGAAAATAAGAAACTGTTGTGACAGTTTCAGGAGCAAGAAAGAGAAAAAGCAGGTTTCAAGAGAAAGGGAATCTCAAGAGAGAGAATCAGTTTACCAGTAAAAGTTGCAGGACATGAAATTAAAATCAGAAATGACACAGAGGGAATTAGCTGTCTTACTATGAAATAATCAGAGCTCAAAGCACTATGTCTAGAGAACCCAGCGCAGTCCATGGAGTGTAAGAAAAGCAGAAGGGAACCAGAAAGGTCCTGATCAGCTACAGAAGAGGTTCCAACCATCCTCAAAGGGATGAAAAAGCCCATAATTATTTAGCACAATAGAGGGAGAGCCACCTGGGTTTGAGGAAGTTAAGTCACCATGGTTGGCACAGTGGCTCAGTGGTTAGCACTGCTGCCTCACAGCACCAGGGTCCCAAGTTCGATACCAGCCTTGGGTGACTGTCTGTGTGGAGTTTGCACATTCTCCCTGTGTCTGCATGGGTTTCCTCCGAGTGCTCCGATTTCCTCCCACAATCCAAAGATGTGCAGGTCAGGTGAATTGGCCATTCTAAATTTCCTATAACGTGTGTTAGTCAGAGAGGAATGGTTCTGGGTGGGTTACTCTTCGGAGGGTCGGTGTGGACTTGTTGGGCCGAAGGGCCTGTTTCCACACTGTAGGGAATCTAATCTAATCAGCTTGTTGGATTAAAAGGGTCACAATGGAGTTCACAGGAATTAAACAAGGCTAGAAAGAGCCTATCAAGTTAGAAAGGGTCAGCATTGACCTCGAGACCAGAGTCCAAAGAGGCTGGACAAACCAAACTGTTTTAGCAGAAGTCCGCAGAAGGTACAAAAGGCTGGAAGAAGTTCAGAGACTCTGATAAGAGGGCTCGAGACATGACCTGGTTTTTTGACAAATGCTGTAATCATGTTAGTCGTGTCAAAAGGGACATTACCTATAGATTTTGGAATGGATAATGGGGGTGAACCAGAAATTAGTTAACAAATGCCCTCATTGCCAAATGAAATGGGCATTAGTTCCCATACAGATAAACTGAGCAATGAGGGAGTGGTCTCACACAGTGGAAAGATCCATTGTCCAGCAGTGAAAGCTAGACTGCCCCAGGTTAATCAGGCTGTCCCAAAAGGCTTGTGAGAGAATAGGAACTGTCCCACACCCACAATAGCCGAATTTAAGAAATCATTAATCAATAAACAAGACCACATTTGAAATCACTCGAAAAGCAATTCAAGTGTTGCTGATACTCCTCAGGCATCCAAAATCAGTGTGCAGTACTTAACTGCACACATAGGGAAGCAATGGTGCTGAGATGAGTAACAGGCAGAATCACTCTTCCCAATGATAAACAGGGGCACAGAATGTTTGTAGTCCTGGCCAGAACTTTAAAAAGAAGGTAGCCCATACCCCTATTTGATCAACAAGAATTGTGGTTAAGCAAAACCCCTTTCCACCTTTAGACCAACACCAGGAAATGTCCCAACAGAGACATAAATGCCTCCCTAATTTTAAAAGTGAAGTGCAGTCAGTTTTCCTATAACGTGATGGTTGCATATTCTTGTGCACCCCACATTATAGAAAAATCAAACTTTAGAACCCGTGCTGAAAGTGTTGGCTTTGTAATCGCATTATGGCCAGCACGTGTTTTAAACATTCACACTGTAGAAAACAGCATCCCCAATTCATCATCATGTTACGGTGAATTCACATTGATGAAACACGTTATAACAGAACGACTCGTATCCCAAAAGCCTCCCGAGTAGGACGTCTGTTTGCTGAAACCTTCTTTTCAATTCTAGAGGTCTACAAGGGAAGTTTCCAAATAACAGTAAGTGATTTAAAATAGAAGACGACTACACTCCTATTGGATGGGCAGGATGCCTGGAAAGCCAACAAGTTTCAGATCTGAAAAAGTGAGGGAAGTTCCCAGATAGACACAAAGCTGGTGAGAAAACTGTGTCACTCATCCAAGGAATCTTTGGGCAGTGCAATTGGACCTGGTCAGCCAAACGATGTGAAGAAAGTTTGGGGACCAACCACTCTGTAAACTAATGGAACAGGGAATGTTAGTAACCCTTAAGTTACACTACACTTTTGAGACTGCTACGAGAGGAACTGAAGTGTAGATAAAACAGAATCCAACACAGGGTCCTATTAAGTGGTGAGTATCTGCTACAACATTGACATAATTGAGGGTAGCCAAGACAAGTCAGCTGAGGAGGAACAATGAGAGGCTTTCTTAAACTCAGGTAGCTTTTCCCCTAATTTACAAAAAACTTAAAGGATCTTTCATTTTTTTGAAGATGCTCGGGACTTATTTTTAGCTCCCTGCAACTGAAATGAACCTTTCTGATTTTTCCCAGACTCCATGAACTGCTCTGGGTTCCAGATTAGTGGTGCTGGAAATGCACAGTAGATCAGGCAGCATCCGAGGCGCAGGAAAATCGACATTTCGAGCAGAAGCCCTTCATCAGGAATGAGGCTGGAAGCCTCAGGGATAGAGAGATAAATTAGTGGGGGTGGGGTTGGGGAGAATGTAGCTGGGAGTGAAATAGGTGGATGGAGGAAGGTGTAAAGGTGATAGGTTGGAGAGGAGGGTGGAGCGGATAGGTGGGAAGGTAGATCGGCAGGTGAGGCAGCCCATGAGGGCAGTGCTGAGCTGGAAGTTTGGAGCTGGGGTAAGTGTGGGGAGGGGAAGTGAGGAAACTGGTGAAGTCCACATCGATGCCCTGGGGTTGAAAGGTTCCGAAGCAGAAGATGAGGCATTTTTCCTCCAGGCGTCGGGTGATGAGGGAGTGGTGGTGGAGGAGGCCCAGGACCTGCACATCCTCGGCAGAGTGGGAGGGAAGTTGAAATGTTCGGCCACAGGGCGGTGGGATTGATTACTGCGGGTATCCCGGAGATGTTCCCTGAAGTGCTCTGCGAGAAGGCATCCAGTCTCCCCAATGTAAAGGACACCGCATTGGGAGCAACGGATGCAATAAATGACATTTGTAGAAGTGCAGGTGAAACTTTGATGGATGTGGAAGGCTCCTTTGGGACCTTGGAGGGGGTGAGGGGAGAGGTGTGGACACAGGTTTTGCAATTCCTGCGATGGCAGAGGAAGGTGGTAGGAGGAGAGGGTGGGTTGTTGGGGGATGTGGACCCAACCAGGTAATCACGGAGGGAATGGTCTTTGCGCAAAGTGGATAGAGGTGGGGAGGGAAATATATCCCTGGTGGTGGAGTCAGTTTGGAGGTGGCAGAAATGTCAACGGATGATGCAGTTTATGCGGAGGTTGGTCAGGTGGAAGGGGAGGACCGGGGTATTCTGTCCTTGTTGCAGTTGGAGGGGTGGAGTTTGAGGGCGGAGGTGCGGGACATGGATGAGATGCATGGGAGGGCATCTTCAACCACATGGGAGGGGAAATTACGGTCTTTAAAGAAGGAGGCCATCTGTATTTCCGCCACCTCCAAATGGATAAACTGCATCATCTGCCAACATTTCCGCCACCTCCAAACAGACCCCACCACCAGGGATATATTTCCATCCCCACCCCTATCCGGTTTCTGCAAAGACCATGTGGAAATGTCTTGCAGATCTATTTCACAGTAATATGGCTAATTCCCTGTGTCTCGTTTCTGATTTTAATTTAGTTTCAGTTTAATCCCTGGCTAGCAGACATTCGAATCTTAAATATGAATACCTAAATTAGTATCCCGAACAAAGAGCAATGGGAGGGTATAGCCATTCCCAGGAAATTCAAAGATATCCACATGGATCTGCTGAAATGTATCCAAGCGTTTTGGTCCCCTTATTTAAGGAAAGGTATAATTTCGTTGGAGGCAGTTCAGGGAAGGTTCACTCGAATGATCCCCAGTATGGAGCCATTGTCTTATGAGCACAGGTTAACCAGGTTGGGAATCTAGAAATTGCAATTTAGAAGAATAAGAAGTGATTTCATTTAAGTTTATAGGATTCTTAAGGGGCTTGACAGGGTAAAAGATGAGAGGATGGTTCCTCTCATGGGAGAGTCTAGGACCAGAGGGCATAGTCTCAGAATACTGGGCGCCAATTTAACACTGAGATGAGGGCAAACTTCTTCTCTCATAGGGTTGTGAGTCTTTGGAACTCTTTACCACAGACAGCTGTGGGGACAGTGTCCTCATGTATATTTAAGGCTCATTAAGGGAAATCAAGACTTAAGTGGAAAAGGCAAGAAAGTGGACATCAGATCAGCCACGAAGAGTGGAGCAGTCTTGAGGGTTGAATGGCCTACTTTTGGTTCTATTTCTTGTGGTCTTATGGTCAAAAACAATCCATGATTTTGATGTGGAAGTGAATCAGCCCAACCTGCTGAACCCAACACACTGACAGTTGTCAGGCAGGAAATCCAACCCATGTTTGTCGACAAAAGACAGTAACTGACCCTAGCCCAGCACAGTTTGAATTCCCCATTGCAAACTGGGTCTGAAAGCCACACAGATCAAATCAGCTCCGTATTTATTACTGGAAAGTAAATACAGAGACCAGCATTGACTCCTTACCTGAAGCATATATTGGGAATTTTAAAAACAAAGGACTGCATATGCTGGAAATCAAAAACAAAACCAGAAATTGCTAGAAAAATTCAGCAGGTCTGGCAGCATCTGTGGAAGGAAAGCAGAGTGAACATTTCAGGTCTGGTGATTCCTCTTCAGAATTCTTCAGATTGTGAAGACCACTCAGCCTCCATCAGCTGAACCAAGCTATCAACAAGATACTAGCAAGTCCACATGACTCTGTGAGCAAGATCTCAGTCTTTGTCATCCTGGCAGGTCTACACTAGGGTTTAAAAATTGCATACTCCAGCAATATTTCCGAAATCGAAAATACAGGTAATAGTTGGACCTCCCTTGTGCACTGTACTTGGGTGATCTGATCATTTACGGTGCAAAAACGAAAATCATAGGTGGTAGGACAGAGCAGTGTCAAGAGTCATTTAAAAAAATTAATGCCATGCTCCTGCACAAAGCATAACCCTCTGTTAAACAATGTCAAGTTGTTGCATTGGAGTTTTCTCCTGCAGCCTTTTAACCTGAAAAAGGATCACTCACTTTGCAGGAAAGGATAGTGTCCACGCCGGCACCACATCATGTAAACACACAGAATATAACAGGACAGTGTACCTGATAATAAAAGCAAAATACTACAATGCTGGATATCTGAAATATAAACAGAAAATGTTGTGTCTGGAGAGAAAGACAAAATTAATGTTTCAAGTTGAACCACAATAGCTATTAATGAGTTAATGAGCAAATGAACGTAGAGGTGTTTACTTTTTAATTTCTGCAGGAAAACCAGTTAAAAACAATGAAATAGAATTCATTTTTGTTTTCTTTGTGCACCAGAAGAATGTCAGAAACTCCTTTAAAATCTGTAGTTTCCTGTCAAAATTTTAAAATTAAATTTGCTGAATTAAAGCATGGATACTGCCATTGAAGCAAATGGACTATAATTTCCAAGCTTAGACCACCCTCCTGGAATTTCACAGCCTTGCATTGTGTGGAAACTGCAGTCAGACTAACATGAGAGAATGGGTGGTATTACTGTTCCCAGCCTATACTGAGACAGGAATGCTACTGAAATCATTATGTCTGAAGTAGTGCTGACAGCTTCCCGTTTATATCATACAATGAACAAAGGGTTGTTCAGGGCATTAAAACTAAAATATAACCTTCCTGATTATTCCTAACCATTCCTGATGAAGGGCTTTTGCCCGAAACATCGATTCTCCTGCTCCTCGGATGCTGCCTGACCTGCTGTGCTTTTCCAGCACCACCCCCTCACTCTCACCTCCAGCATTTGCAGTCCTCAGTTTCGCCTAAAACAGAACCTTGTTTTATTTCAGGCAGCGCTTTAAGTCCAGTTATTTCCTTGCGACCCCTAGCAAGAGAGACAGGAACCAATTGTTGAGTTGATGCTTAATTTTTAATTGGGTGTGTCACATGACCAATTGCCCCCACCCATTCACTCTTGGAAAGGTTAACTGTGGTATATGGACACTATTAGTTTGCTGCTGACATTGAATCAGTAAGCTAGTTTGCAAAAATCTAGCAATCAACATGACAGCCAGACTCCAGGTGTGGCTAAACCTGCCTCAAATCTCAAATCCTCAAAACCCTATAAAGAATCTTTGTATCTGCTGGGAATGTGGACACCAATCTTACCTCACTGTGCCTTCACCAGCTTTAAAAGGAATTCTGCAAATTTAGCCGACCTCATCCACTTGAACTGGGACAACTACAGAAAAGAAATGCCACCGAATATGGATCTTCAGGACTTCTCTTTTTAGTTATGGATTAATCCTAATTATGAACTCTTTCCTTCTTTGTATGCTTTTGTGTGTGTGTGTGTGTGCATACATATTGCGATAATCATTCCCAGGTTTGACTGCATGAACAAATCAATCCTAACTGTAAAGACAGGTTGTTGGGGGTCATTTAGAAACGGGACTTCACAAACAAAGGGTTTTGGGTGAAACATTCCCTACCTATTTCAAAGCAAAAGAAAATGAAAAGGGGATTGCTTCTGGACAGATGAGATGAAAAACAAAATAATGCAATTTATGTCTCCCTCTTGTCTGTAACAAGGTGATTAAGTGATACCTAATCATATCAATCAACACAAAAAACAAAAGAACAAAATCTGAAATAAAAACAGAAATTATTGAAGTATCTCAGCAGATCTTGCAGCATATGTGGAGAGAAAGCAGAGTTAATGTTGAAGGTCACTGTATTTGTAGTTGTTTCAGTATGCCATTTGAGTCAGGCACTGCCCACCTATGCCAATTTATCCAGATAGTTAAGATAAAATTATATGCTGTTGCAAAGGACAGTGGCAAAGCCAAACATCTAAACAGTTCATACAACCAAATGCCATTCCATGTAATGAAGACTGATCTCCTTGGATGAATCTAAAAGTAGTCCAGCCAGAATAACCAAAATGAAAGATGGCAAAAGGTATGACTTTTAATTCATATGTGATCAATCTCTTCTGATGATAACCCTTCAAAACTTTGCAATATGAAAACATGACAAAGTCAACCAACTGAGACAATACCTTGCACATGATTTAATGAGTAAAAACAATATTATTTACTGATTTCCAAATATTTCACCAAACAACCAAGAGGTGCAGAGGAGAATAGAACTGCTGTGTCATGGATGGTGGAGGCACAGGAACCAGCTGATTGTTATGGCAAATGCAGAACCAAGCCCTGAAGGGCTGGATATATTAAACACAAAAGTTCACATATCCAATGACCTCACACAAAAGGCGAATTCATCTTCAAATACCGTATCTCACCAACCACAACATTAGTCTCAGACTCTTCTCAAGTCAACACTACACATCTCCCACATCTCTGTCGCCCATTCTGACACTGAATGCTTCAAGCTTCTCACTCTAACTCACAGTTTGCACACAGTGCTAATTATTCAATCTTGACAGACATCACCCAAACACATTGCATCACACTCATTGACATATTTCTCTCTCGTACAGGAGAGGTTGGCACATAATTGGATGCAGCACATGCTAACTGGTGAGGGACAGGCAGTGTTCACCATCACTGTCCACTGCTCATGGCAGGAGTGAAACCATAGAAAATTAAGATGTCCTTTCACACCCTATTTCCTCCCTCATCATAAATTTTACCTGATTTACAGGTTACAGATGGGGTAAATATGCACGATTTACTTTCCTCTCTTGCATCACCATTATCTTATTCATGTACCTTTTCCCATTCAGAATTATTCCTTCAGAAAACAGGAAGTATAGAACACTGAAGTCAAATTCCATTCACTTAACTTGTAGCTGCAGAGCTACACATTACCAACAATCTCTGACATTATATGCTGTCAACCTGCTTATTGTGTGTGTATATATATATATATATATATATATAAAGTGTGTTTTTATGTGCGTGTACCCACACGCATATGTATACAATATGAGCAGAGATTAAACTAATTAAATCCTGCCATCTGAATATGGCTGATACCCATTTGATAGGTTAGCCTGTTACCCTTCAGGTGTACTGATGCCTGTAATGTAATTTTTGATGTAGGGCTGAATTTATGCTCTCGTTGGTTATTTTTATTTATAGGGACTTGTGGTGCAGTACTACAGTCCCTATCTCTGAGCTAGGAGATACAAATTCAAGTCCCACCTGCTCTAGAAGTGTGCCTAACACACTGGAACGGGTTGATTATAATAACTTTACAATTACAGGCAGCAATGGAGCAGCAACAGATGTGAAAGCAACAGGACATTGATGATGAAGATACATGGTCACTTGATTAACATTTGCAGTTCCAGCTCAGATACTGGCACTGCATGTCATTTAGAGAAAAAAGCAGGGCAGGCTTTGCCCGTGCTGATATCAGGTATGAGTCGCCATCACCAGGGCAGGGGTTAGGCCCTTTTCAGGTACCAGTTTAGACATGCTCCACCACAGAGGACTCAGTGCATATTATAATGAAGCAGGCTACAGAAGATGATTAACGGGCATGCACAACAAAAGATCCTGATGAGGGGCCTATGCCTAAAACATCGACTCTCCAGCTTCTTGGAGGCTGCCTGACCTGCTGTGCTTTTCCAGCACCATACTCTCGACTCTGATCTCCAGCATCTGCAGACCTCACTTCCTCCTATGTACAATAAAATGTTTGGTCATTCACAAGCCTGCAAGAAACCCCAAGTATAATGTGAAACAGCGTAGTGGAGACTGGTACCAACTCTAAACAGGGGTTGTATGGAATGTGAAGTCAATCCTTTTCAGCATCTTTAACACATTTGTGAATCCAGCCATGGTGCATTGTCTGTTGGCTATTGATTGGATTTCAACTGGATCACAAGTAGAAGCCACCCAAAGTCTGGATGTTGCAGTGGAAACTCAATTAATTCAAACGTTGACTCAAAGTGCTACCAACATGAATGTAGAGACCTGGACTCAACAGGGTTTCAGGGCTTCACAGCTGAGCAAAACCTTGTCATTCAATGTATTATTCAGATTAGTTATGTGGAAAGACTGCACAGATTGGGGTTATTTCCTTAAAGTGAGAGGAGATTGAGGGGAGATTTAAGTCAGATTTGTAAATTATTGATGGACTGAGTTGGAGTAGATAGGAAAGACTTATTTCATAAAGCAGGGAGATCAATAGCCAGGAAGCATTGCACCAAAGTAAATGGTACAAGGACAGGAGGGGATCTGAGGAGGATTTTTAAATCTAGGGAGCAGTTTGGAACTCTTTGTCTGAGAAGATGGCAGGGGAGTAGGAAAGCTCATTGCACCTCAGAAACACTTGAATTTGCAATTGAGTGCTGTAATCACCAAGGCTATCAACAAAAAGTTTACAAGTGGGATTAGAATGGACAACTTGGTTGACACAGATTGTCCTGTCACCAATGGAAGGCTGCAGCCAGTGTTCTCAGCCTAGAGCTGGTAGAAACCATTCTGTAAGACCATTGATGGGCTCCCCACTGATACCTTCCACTGATCATGCTGCAAACATTGGGATATTACTGTACAGAAGCATGAAGACAGGCAAAGACAAATGGAAGACAGGCACTATGTGAGTACACAGATTGATTAATATACATGTATATGTAATAGGTACATTTTGATTCATAAATTTGATTCTGAATATTTGTTTCAAGTTGACTTTTATTTTTGCTTTGTGGCCTACTATGGTTGTCAATGTTAGAGGGAAATTCAGTTGTGAAACTGTTAATAAATGGCAAATCTGAGTTGTATTGTTAGAATCACACATACATGAGTTTTTTTATGGTCAGCCCAGCTGCGGGCCAGGAGTAACAATGTAGGAGAGCATGGGTAAGGAGCCAGAACCATATACCCGCATCACCATTGGCATCTTTACAGTGACTGGCAATGCCGCCTTGCACTGTTCTAAGCTTGTACCTGTGGGTGCAGAAGATGGCCACTTAAGCTAGGACAGTTTGTACCTTGTACCTTATGGAAAGCCTGTCCTCCCCATTTTCATCCTCCTTCTTCTAGCACCTTGCTCTATTTGGTTTGATCTCTGGTCATTCTCTCTAAATCATGCTGTATTACATGGGAAAGGTCTACTGGCACAAGCAAGTGGTTTACGCAGAAACAAAAACAGAAATTGCTGGAGAAACTCAGCAGCTTTGGCAGCAGGTGTGGAGAGAAAAGAGTTAATGTTTCAAGTCCAGTGACCCTTCTTCAGAACTAGACTCAAATCATTGGCTTCGCTCTCTCGCCACATATGCTGCCAGACCTGTTGAGTTTCTCCAGTAATTTCTAGTTTTGTTTCAGATTTCCCAGCATCTGCAATTCTTTGTTTTATGTTCAGGTTTGTGCAGAAGCTTTGTAAATCAGGACAAAGTCCTTCAGCAACTGGCATATCACTCTTTATAGACTTTAGAAATTTTAATGAAGTTGACATTTACAAGCAGTAACCAGCAGCTAATTCATTCTAATTCTTTTGCCTTATTCCAGCCATATAAGGCAAATCTCTCAGAAACATGAGAAGGCTGCAGGATGCACCTCTTTGCCAGAGACAATCTCCATCTCACAATGCCAAACATTTCTTTCAGATGACAGAAACTCTGATTGAGATATTCACTGATTTTTAGGAAGTCTGCAACCTGATTGCAATAATTGTTTCCCTAGCTCTATTCCTCATGATAATGCGAAGCACACTAACTTGTATCCAGGTAGAAATACTGATTAGCTGTTTTTAATCCTAATGCCTTTTCATCTTGGAACTGAAGGGACAAATTATAACATAGCTGTTAACATCCTGGTGGCTTTGAATTTTGGGAAATTCAGAGATTGTCAGCATTGCATCCAACATTGTTTGTTGGAAAACAATCTATGTCTTCCTTTCATTTATAACTATTAAACCATTCAGGCTTACAGTCAGGCATATTACCTTACATTTACCCCTTTATTTAAAGATACAGTTTAAAATTTTAAAAAATCCCGTAAACTTTACAACTGTAATATGGCAGAAGCTCACTGCACACATATTGATGCCCTCACTGATATGTTATTTGACCAACTCACACTAATATAATTTTGAACCTCTAAGGGCAGTCGTAGAGTCAAATATTAGCATTGCAGACTTAAATTTTACACTGCTGAACTTTTCTCACCATCTATACACTCTCTCTGTTTAAACTGCAGATAGCTGATAAGGTACAATAAGGGCTATGTTCCTTTAATTTCTTTTATTCATTCACAGGATGTGGACATTGTAGGAAAGGCCAGCATTTATTGCCCATCCCTAATTGTCCAGAGGGCAGTTAACAGTCAACCACATTGCTATGGGTCTGGAGTCACAGATTAATAATTCAGAGCCTTAAGCTAATGATCCAAATCTCATCATGGTAGCTGGGGTATCCAAATTCAAAGAATAAAATAAAATCTAGAATTAAAAAGGAACTGCTGTCATTAATTGTGACCAAAAAATTGTCAGATTGTTTTCTAAAAATAAGCCCTTCTGGCTCACTCAAACTCTTTAAGGAAAGAAATCTGTTGTTCTTACCCAGTCTGGTCTATATTGGGACTGTGTGTGTGTGTGTGTGTGTGTAAATTCATCTCTGAAATGGAGTAAACAACAACTCAACTTTATCTAAGAAGTTGGCCCAGCATCACTGTCCTGAGGGATAGACAATGTATGCTGATAGTACGAAGATTGATGGTCACATCCAAATAACAAAAAAAAAACTGAAGGAGTTGAAACTGAAAATACCAGCAGGGGGAGAACTTGAGTTAATACATAGTTTATTGTATAGATCAACTTAAATCCTGAATCTGGTCCAGTACTTTCTCACTTAGGAGCTTTATGAAATCCTCATAAATAAATATAAATGCTGAAACATTTGAAACAAAAAATTCCATACTCACAACATTCAATAAGCATTAACTGTTTACTGCAGCTGGCTTGCACAAATATCTTCTTGATGTTTATGTTAAGCAGAATCACATTTCTTGAGATTGACAACAGGATAGTTATTGCAAATCATAAGTGGTGAACTATTTCCATTAAAGCCAAAGCTTTTGACACAAAAATGTTGACCACTTTCAGTAGCTGCAATGACCTTTTTTTTTAATCAAAGCTAGTGATTTGCAATTACATGCTGAACCCCTGCCAAGTTATTTTATAGGCTTGTACCCACATCAACTTCAATGTAAGCATTTACCCCAAATGCTTAGTTGTGTACAACTCTTAGCACTGCAAAATAGCATCAGCTTCTGTAAACCTTTTGAAAACATAAGCAGCCTCAGTGTACAGAGCAGCAGTGTTGAGAAGCCACATATGGCGTTCAGCTAAAACTGCTGAACCCTGTAGAGCTGTAATATAAAGTGCATCAATGCTGTTTAGTTGCCAGCTCTCTATTATTATATACATTTGGCTATTTATACATTACATCTGTTCTTTTGTTTTACCCAAATTACAAATATTTCTCACAGTTGTCTCAATGCAGAAGAACAGAAATGCATAAATTAAAAAGAATTAGATTAGTAAATTAAATTTACGTGCAGGTCTCATGAGCTTTTAGTTTTAAACCAAACTAGAACACATGGTTTTTCATAGTGAGCTTTATGGTTCCAATCTGTATCCTACTTTTAATTTTTTTCATACAGACTATTCGCATGTACATTTTTTAGAGATTTGTTTGTTACCCATTCCTACAACCAAAAGAAATTCTTTACAGGAATGGATCAGGCATATGGCAGGAATTTAATCCAGAAAACACGTTTCTTTAAAATCTTCCAGTTGCATCTCATTTGTTATTAACTATAAGATGGCACTAACTTTCATCTTTTACTTTAGCTAGCAACTACATCCCTTCTTCCCAACCCCCTGTTGCTACATGCAGACCTAGAGTTTAGCATAAAGTTTAGATGCGGCAGCTCTGAGCAGCTGGGCTCAGCTACGAGGGAATGATAATGACCTCAGAAATCTGCTGTTAGTTTGACAACAATAGGGCACTCACTAGAGTGGAAAATTGTGTTCGCTGGCTAGCTCTGCTCAGTTACTAATTGACATTGCCAAATATTTTAAGAACAATTGGAATGTAGAAGCTAAAGAAAATCTTAATCCTCATAGTTTTCAATTTTATTTTTGTCTACTTTTTCTCTGTGCTGTATTAAATGACTGTCACAGAGTTGAAACATATTTTCATGTCATTATCTATCCTATGTCAATGCATTGATGCTCATTCCAAAATATTTTAAGTGTCTGGTCAATGAGTGTCCACATAAGTGGCAGAACCATGGGGCTAGGGTGCAACTATAAGCCAACAGACTGCTCTAATGTCTATAAAGATTGTGAAGCAGCTGACCAAATACACTCTGCAAATATCAATACTGTAGAAAACAAACAAAAGGCAAGCTGAAATTAAACCAATGATTACATTTCATCTAAGCTCACTTTGAAAGCTTTGCTTTCAGCAATGCACAGGCATTCCATGTGTTGAGCATGGTTGTGGTGTGGCCTAACTTGGCCTGTCTATATGGAAATGGCCTCAATTATGCAACACTGCAAAGTTAGAAGGAATAATTAATTTTTCAAAATATACTTTAGTTAATCATTACAATCTTTATTGAGATAATAATGGCTCTCAGCAATTTTTGAAAAATTATTTCAGCTCATATAAAACAGTTTAGACTAGACCAGGAAACATTTTCCATTAAGTATATGATTTGAAAATTTGACCGATGTATGTTACAATTATTTCTGCGTACAATGATGCAGTTTCAAATGTAATGCACACTGGGAGGAATTTGATTTATCAGGTTTTTTTTTCTTTTCTCTATGTCTGCAAAGTTAACTTTGACTTAGCTCTTGAAAGAGTACAGTTCTGAACTGGAAACCTCGAAAGGAATGTTTGCAAGAAGATATTTTCTGTGAAATGTTCCTGAATTGGTTCACTATTATCAGAACATGGATTTGAGAGAAATAATCCTTTGTTGAGAACAAAACATTGGGGTGTACACTTGCAGCAGAATCAAAGATCCATTAAAGCTGCAATTATTCCTGACACCTGGGCAATCATTGCTAGAACCAAGCTTCTCATGAACTGTACAGTTTCATTAAGTTTGCATTTAGACAGAAGCAGAAATCCCACATAATTGCTATCATAAAGTAATTAGGACCCAATTTTAGTTCACTAAAAACCCATTCACTTACACAGAGTTAAATCAGACTCTAAGTGTAAATGACAATGATATTAGAGTCATTTTATTAAAGCTATGGAGTCTATGCACCACCTGTAAACTTGGGCAGCTGCATGGAGGTGTTTATGGAGGGGTTATACATCAGATGCAATCCCATTCTCAAACTTCAGTAAATGTCTAATATACCTAACTAGGCAAAAGTATGGTATATGTACAGTATAAACATTGATTTTGGAAAGCAATGATTCAGACTGTATCTATCAATTTGATCAGTAATATTAGAAGAGTAATTGTTCTCCTTCTCAATCTCCTTTATCTCTCTGCTGAGTATCTCATACCATTTCCCATTTATGCAATCTCTCAAATCAATGCTTTTCACTTCATTCTATCTCATTTCCATTTCTCCACTCAGCTCTATTTTCTGCCTTTTCAACAAACTTCATGCCATTTATCTTCTCTCTACTTTTGTTTTCAATATTATGTTTAACCAATCTAACTGTCCCCACTTTCCACAAATGCCATTCTATTCTCCTTCACAGTCTCTTGCAATCTCCATATTTTCTATTTCATCCATTAACATTGTTTTCTGTATAACTCACCCTCTTATTATCTCATTTGAATTACCTTTGACTAATTCACTCTCTCCATGCTTTTATTTTCAAACACTTCCACCCCATGTGAACTCTCTGCAACCAAAGTCTCAGTGAGTACTATTGCTATTCACTCTATCATTGCCCTGCTGTTCTCGGAGCTCTCATCCCATTCACCTGCTCACTAACCTACTTCATATTCCATTGCCTTCACACTCTTAAATGCTTTTTCTTTCAGTACCTTGCAGTATTAATCCCGTTGAGTGACTGCTCCCTGTATCTTCCTCACCTTCTACTGGCCAGCTGCCATTTCAGTTTCTAGCACTGGAATAAGGTGATTACTATTTAGTATTCATGTATGTAAATGTATGCCTTCTTGAACCCTGGACCAACCAGTGACATGTTGGTCACCTACCTTTGGTGTGGTATTATGGTTCTGTGTAATTTGAGAAAAACTTTGAAAGCACTTATTGCAGGGTGCAAAGGGTTTTTGTCCCAGACGTTGAATTAAATCATTACTGGAGAGCATATGAGCTTCAATTTTAATTCTTAATCAAATTTGATTTTAGAAAGTCAAAGGATATGCTCGTCTTTCTCATGTTTGTTCGATGATAAAAAGTTGACTGAGTAAACTTGCTGGGTACAAGTCCTTGTTCATAGATGAGAGTATAACTGAAGTATTCCCTTTTACAGGATGAAGTGCCAAACTACAAGATGCATTTGTAATGGGATTTGCGTACAGATTAACAGCCATATAAATTGAAGGCTTGGCCTATGGATTGTGTTCTGAAGATAATTCATTATGAACATTTTTAAGGATTCACGTTTAAAGGATTGTGAGCAGTGCTTCATTTGAAAAGGCTCAGAAGATACTGGAATCTGTTTTGAAAAAGCTCACTCAAAGAATATTAGCTCACTATCTTTTAAAGATGCTTATCGGAAATCACATGGTTTTAGCTAATTGCTTAGACTTATTTGTTAGAAATCATATGCCTGGGTTTATGGCTGTCAAGGGTCAGTCTTTGTTTTGGACATTGTTTGGAGTTCAGGTGGGATACAGCCTACTGAGAGGGAAGCTTTCCAGTTTATACTCTGCCTTTCTGAGAAAACCCTTTTGAGGGTCCATTGTGAACTACCTGATCTTCTGCAAAGCTTCTGAAAGAGTTTTTCTCCAGGTTTCTTGAATGGACTGTCTGTGAAGGCCCCAGATACGGTTGCCTGTGCTTAAAGTCATCTATCCACATGTGCTGGGATGCCAACTTAAAGTCACTTTGAACATTTGAGACCTTATCCTTTTCTTTCCTCCAAAAATTGGCCATTATTTGGCTAAAGTGATTTTCAAAATTAATCTTGACAGAGAAAGTTCTTCATTTTCTGCTTATATGTGTGTGTAAGTGGAAGAGGTGCTTTTGTAGACAGTTAAATATTTATAATTTCAATCTCTAAATGGTGTTAATTCAATTTACATCTTTGCTAAACAAGTCTTGATCTTTAATAAATCAATATTGTTTATTAAATATGTGATTTTAAAATTGTAAACATAATATAGATAGATATAATTGGCAATATCAGTAATTGGGTAAAGTATTTAAATATACATTGTGACTAGTGGAGTAATGGAACTAGAGAGATACAGTGCACTCCTCCAACCTCAGTCATAACTGTGTCCTGTCTCTTAACACTACAACACTCTGCAAGACAAGCACATCTCTTTGTCAAGGGTTTTACTTGGGTCCCTACATTAAGCAGGTTGAGGAAAAATAAACAACAACCAAAGTTGCTGGAAAAACTCAGCAGGTCTGGCAGCATCTGTCACCAGACCTGAAATGTTAACTTTGATTTCTCTTCACAGATGTTGCAAGACCTGCTGAGATTTTCCAGAAATCTCTGATTTTGTTTCTGATTTACAGCATCTTCAGTTATTTTGGGTTTTGAGGAGGAATAATGCAGGACTGGACTGGGGTGGCTCAGTGGTTAACACTGCTGCCTCACTGCACCAGGGACACTGGTTCGATTCTGCCCACAGGTGACTGTCTGTGTGGAATTTGCACATTCTCCTCATGCCTGTGCAAGTTTCCTCTGGGTGCTCTGGTTTCCTCCCACAGTCCAAAGATGTGCAGGTTAGGTAGATTACCCATGGGAAATATGGGGGTGGGTTTGGGTGGATGTTCTTCAGAGGATCATTATAGACTTGATGGGCTGAATAGCCTGCTTTCATACTATGGGGTTTCAATGGACTTGGGCATCCTTAGGACTAACATGCTGTTTAATTTTATCACCATTTTGATCATGTAAGTCTTTCAAAAAGTTCTAGTTCTTGAAACTACAGTTAGTGTATTAAAAGGGACACAAAGATGATAAAGATTGCATATTTATTAGGAGACCATTGCTGTTTTCATAACAGCTCTTGCACAATTTAAGAATAGCACCTACCAAGGGTAGTGAGCTTCTGCTGATGATCTTCATGTCACGGAACAGGTCAATTCTCAACCTGCATATCTTTGGATGCAGAAGGACAGGATGTTCCTTAAGTTAGTAGGATCGAGATTTACAGGTTTTGCCTCATTTTCAATCTCATCATTAAGACATTGGAACTAAAAGCATGATACATCTTGGTGGAC
Source organism: Chiloscyllium plagiosum (assembly GCF_004010195.1). Classification (NCBI taxonomy): domain Eukaryota; kingdom Metazoa; phylum Chordata; class Chondrichthyes; order Orectolobiformes; family Hemiscylliidae; genus Chiloscyllium; species Chiloscyllium plagiosum. The sequence goes on from NC_057726.1 coordinate 36,499,387, forward strand.
AAGGTATTCTCATCCTGAATGATTGGTAGCAATTCCTTCAGTTCATTAAAGTAAATGTGCCCCATCTCACTTTGTGAAGAGCTTTAGACAGTCCTTGAAGTATTTTCTTTGTCCATCCCAAATCACTGGTCTTTTGAGCTGTTAGAAACAGGATCTAGCAGAGGAGGAAGTTTTTGGCTACCCAAACATGATGTCAATTTCATCATTGTTAATTCTGCAGGAGTTTTAGCTGAGTGTTTGTTCAGTCTGTTTGAGAGCACTAGTATTTGTTTGATGAACCTCCTGTTGAATTTAACCAATACAGTGAAAGCATTATTGATGGAATTTCTCTTGAGATCTTAAGTATCACCCTGGCAAAACTGGAGTCAGTGGAAATCAGGGGAAATCGTGTCTGCAATTTACCTGGTGAATAAAAATATATTTCTGATTATTGGAGGTCAATCATCTTAGCTACAGGACACTATTGCAGGAGTTCTACATGGTAGTGTCAGAGTTTCATCGCCTACTGCTTCATGAACAATCATCTCTGTTGTATAAGGCCAGAGGCAGGGGTGTTCGCTCATTGTCACACAACAATCCATGCCATTCACAACTCCTCAGATACTGAAGCATTCCATAGCCAAATGCAAAATGACCTGACAAAGTTCAGGTTTAGGTTGCTAAGTGGCAAGTAAAATCCATACCACAAAAGTGCCTGGCAATGACCATCTTCAACAAGAGAGATTCCAACCATGGCAGCAGTGTGTATCGTTTACAAGATCCATTGCATTGTTTCACTAAGACTCCTTAGATGGCATCTTCCAAACCTAGAGCTCTCTATCTGCAGGTTCCCCTCCAAGCTACAAATGTGCCTGAGTTGGAACTCCGCCGTCATTCCTTTACCATCAAAATCCTTTAACTCGCTAACAAAATTATGGATATGCCTACACAACATGGACTGCATGAATACCATCGCCTCTCAAGGTTAATTAGGGATGGACAATAAATGCCAGCCAAGCCAGTGATACCAAGAACCCATGACTGAATAAAATAAAATCCCAGTCCAAATCTCACTGCAATACAGGAGGGTAGTGACAGCTATTATTCTATACACTGGGACTATTGTTGACTTGTGGAGTTCTGTTGTAAATGCTTGCTGCCATGGTTTGTAGAAGATGAAACTGGTGCAGCTAATTTGGTTTTGGAGCTTCAGCAGCTCCACATCTCTGCTAATTACAATGTGTACCCACACTGTGATCCAAAAGATGCAGTAAAGTACCCACACATTTTACACTATGCCTTATTGTTCATCATGTTACTCAGGAGGAGTTCCTGATATCTGCTGTTCTATCTGTGCTTCTGAGTTGTTAAATGGCCAACTGGTATTTTCTTTGTTGGGTGGGTAAGAGGTAAGCAAAGCCATTTTAAAGCTTTAGTAACTCCCATGATGTAGCTCTGGAATTGGCATATATGCAAATGGAAATTGGGTCATAGAGTCATAGAGATGTACAGCTCGCCCATGCCGACCAGATATCCCAACCCAATCTAGTCCCACTTGCCAGCACCCAGCCCATATCCCTCCAAACCCTTCCTATTCACATGTCTTTTAAATGTTGCAATTGTACTAGCCTTCACCACATCCTCTGGCAGCTCATTCCATACATGTACCACCATCTGCGTGAACAAATTGCCCCTTAGGTCTCTTTTATATCTTTCCCCTCTCACCCTAAACTTATGCCCTCTAGTTCTAGACTCTCCCACCTCAGAGAAAAGACTTTGTCTATTTATCCTATCCATGCCCCTCATGATTTTGTAAGGTCACCCCTCAGCATCCAACACTGCAGGGAAAACAGCCCTAGCCTATTCAACCTCTCCCTTTAGCTCAAATCCTTCAACCCTGGCTACATCCCTGTAAATCTTTTCTGAACCCGTTCAGGTTTCACAACATCTTTCCGATAGGAAGGAGTCCAGCATTGCACACAATATTCCAACAGTGGCCTCACCAATGTCATGTACAGCTACAACATGACCTCTCAATTCCTGTACTCAATACTCTGACCAATAAAGGAAAGCATACCAAACGCCTTCTTCACTATCCTATCTACCTGCAACTCCACTTTCAACGAGCTATAAACTCTTTCCAGCATCAGGGTCAGGAATCATTCCAGTAATTTTCACTTGTCTTGCCCTCCAAGTGGTAGCAAACAAAACACCTTTATAAATATGAGTAGCCATATTGTACTCAGGTGAGGGAAGTTATCCTTTTCCTGTATTGTTAACATTTTTATCACTACCTCGTAGGTGTTGAGTTGGGCACGGTAGGAAGAAAGATGTGTTAGAGGAAGCGTGAAGAAAAGATGTTTAAGTACTTTTGAAAAAGATTTTAACCATTGTCTGCTAGCTCAGAGATTACTAACACTGTGCCATGTCTCCAAAACCTGTTGCTGTTAAACTGGCTGCTGTCATTAGTAAGGATTGAGAAATCCACCAATAATACATTAATAGCCTTGAGCTTAAGGGCACAGTTCTAAATCCTGCCACACTGGAAATGTGTCCCGAATTGGCAAAAAGGAAGACATCTCCAACATAACACATCTATCTGAGGTGTGGCAATCAATTAGCCTCTTCCATGGGAAACTTAAAAGTCTGATACCTGATGCAGAGGGATCTAAGGTACTGCACAGTTTTATCTGAATAGTCAGCCTGATTCACTGATAGGATCCTGAGTCAATAATTGTGGGTATCAGCTTATAGTCTAATTACTAAATTATGATTTTATCTATGCAGATTTCAATCCAGGAGCAGAGTCTCACATAATTCCTCTGTACCCAGGACATTATTTTGAACCTGTGTGACATATATTAGGAAGGCCAAATATAGAATAGACTAGTTTTGAATATTTTTCCTTCAAAAATAGAATCAAGCCCTAGAGAGAGCGCAGGTGAAAACACAAGCATAACTCTGGGGTTGAAAGAATTTTAAACTCAGCAAACAAGATTGCTTTCATTTTTAGAAATAGATCAAATATAGTATGGATCTTCATGATGCTAAAAAGCATAAATAGTACAAATATAAGAAAGTTCTGTGACTACAATACGAGTCTTATGTGAATTAAACTTGAGTTTAGGAGTCTTTTTCTTCCCCCTTGAGAGAAATAGATTATGTGAAGTAGATTTCTATCAAAGCCAGTTAAAGTTGCATCAATTAGTTCCTATAAAAGAATGTTGAATGAAGACCTGGTTGAAAGCAGGATTGAAGGTTAAAAGAAATAGTACAAACATGAATAGTTAAATGCCATATGGTTCTGTGAGGGCCTTGGCAACTGGTTCTGTGGAATGCAATTAGTCCATCTGAATAGATTGTGTTCGTAGATTGATATCCTGCAGTTTTTATTCGATTACATTCAAGTCTTACAGAAAAAAAAATCCAGAGCTTTATCTTCTTAGAGATTTTATTTTATACTATTCACAGTGTTCATAGTTAGTTAACTGTTTAATAAGTTTTGTGCTGATAAAGTTTGAAAAGGGTTGATCTTCAAATTCTCTGCCTGCAGTGGCATGAATATACATTTTAAGAATCTTCTCAACATGGATGCAAACAGGGATAAGTTTCTCTTTTTTGCCAATACTATCATAGGTGTAACTAGTTCATCCAACCCTGATTTTTTTTAAATTTTGAGATTTTTTTCTGGATTTAGGAGGTGCAAAGCAAATGTTTGGAAATTTACTGTTTTCTAAATGCTCTGGATGAAGGTGCACCAATGGAATATAGCATCAATTTTGTGCTGTGATCACCATGCTGCAACTCTATTTATAATGTAGTGACTCAATTGTTCAGAATACTGCTTTCAATGATATTTTCCATCTCTCTTGTCATCATTATATTTTGTGTTGATATGGCTGGCTTTCATTGTAACTTGAAAATCTGTTTGAAGTCAGTTTTTAGCTTTATTTAATATGGATGCATTTTAAACTGCTTGTAAAGAGAAACAAACAATGGAGCACTGAATTAAATTGCATAATCTAAATGAAGGTGTGTATATATATTAAACCTTTGCTGTATCAGAACACCCTCACCGTTTTCATGACTGTCCAAAATCACTACCCCACCTATCTCTGATTCTTTATACAATGGCGTACAGTCTTTTTAAATACTATTTAGTTTCAACAGTTTAGATTCTAAATAGTGATTGTAACATGCCCCAGCTCTGTGACATCTATATTTTTCAGCAGGAAGTTATTAGAATATTAAATAGAGACCATAATTATAGTTTCAAACTGCTCAAGGAGAATAGCGACTGAATATTTGTTGTAGAATCATAGAATTACACAATGGTTAAAGGACAAAAGGCGGCCATTTGGCCTTTCTTTCTGGCTCTCTGCATGAGTAACTCAGCTAGTCCCACTCACCCGCCCTCTCCCCATAGACCTGCAATTTTTTTCTCTCACATAATTATCTAAATAATTATCCAAATCCCTTTTGAAACCCATGATTAAATCAGCCTCAACCACACACTGAGAAAGAACATTCCAGATCATAACCAATCGCTATATAAAAAATCCTCTTCCGCATTTCACATTTGGCTCTTTTGAACATTTTTCTGAAATCTGTATCCTTTGGTTTTCGACCCTTATATACCTCTCTCTACTTACTCTGTTCAAACCACTCATGATTTTGAACATCTCAATCAAACTTCCTTTAAACCCACTCAAACAGCCCTGGCTTGTCCAATCTATCCTGGTAACAGATGTCCCTCATCCATGAATCTATTATTGTAAGTCTTTTCTGGACCTTCTACAATACTTTCACATTCTTCATGAAAAGTGCGGTGCCCAGAATTAAATGCAGTACTATAGATGAGGCCAGACCAGTGTTCTGTTAAATTTTACCATAATTTCTTTACTTTTCTGCTCTTTTAGGCAGAGCTTTCCCAGACCCTTAATGATGTGAGCAATAGTGAGTCAGTCAGAAAGATGTGGCAGGAATGGAAAAATGAGATTCTCAACATTGAAGGAGGAAAGAATCTGATTTTCCACTCAAGGTTTTTAACAACTAGATGAGAATCTCACTAGCAAGCAGTGATGGGCTTATTTACGTGCATTAACATCTTATTTCACAGCCTTCTCTCATTTATATGCAAGTTGCTAATCTTCAAAGTGGCGGGAGCAACTCGATGGCAACAATTCCCGATGTGCACTGTGAAAGCTTGACAGGTACCCAGCAACTGCAAATCCATGGGTCTCCATTTTGACTGGCAATAGAAGGGCGGCATGGTGGCTCAGTGGTTAGCACTGCTGCCTCAGTGTTTCCAGCCTTGAGCAACTGTATGTGTGGAGTTTGCACATCCTCTCCGTGTCTGTGTGGGTGCTTCAGTTTCCTCCCACAATCCGGTTTAGGTGGATTAGCGATACTAAATTGCCCATAGTGTCCAGGGATGTGTAGGTTTTGGTGGATTAGCTGTGAGAATGCAGGGGTACAGTTGTGGGTCTGGGTTGAATGTTCTTCAGTGGGTCGAAAGGCCTGCTTCCACACTGTAAGGATTTTATAGTGCTATACCCCTAGATATGAGCGCCCAGTCAATGGGCAGCAACTGTCTGTCCAAGAAGTTTAGCATCTGTAAAACACCAGCCGTTGCACATCTCAGACTCACTTATAATACAGTTCAGCATTTATTTACTGTATTTTGCAGCTCATTGAACCTGCCGGGCTACTTTGCACGCAGGGATAGGCACCCACACATCAAAACAGGATACATCTTGGAGCTCATAAGACTATAAGATGGAGGAGCAGAATTAGGTCATTCAGCCCATCAACTCGGTCCTGCCATTCAATCACAGCCAATTCTCAACCCCATTTTCCTGCCTTCTCCCATAGCCTTTGATCCCCTTACCAAACAAAAAACTATCTATAATTGCCTTAAATACACTCAATAATTGGCCTCCACAGTCTTCTGCAGCAATGAGTTTCACAGATTAACCACCTTCTGGCTGATGAAATTCCTCCTCTTAGCTTGCTTTCTAAGTTCTCACTGACTTTGTGCTGACTCGGATGCTCACAGCATCTCTGCCTTTCCTTGTTTTGCCTTTTTGTGCACTGTCACCTCATTCAGAAATTACAGGCTCATAATACTGAGGCCACACGGCCCTGAAGAAGGGTCATATCAAACTCAAAACATTAACAGTGTTTTTCTCTTCATAGATGCTGCCAGATCTGCAGTTTCTTCAATATTTTCTGTTTTTATCAAAGTACTTCTGTCTTGACTTGCGTTTTAGCACAGACACAAAGAAAAGTGGTCTGTGTGTTTGGCAGTAATGAATAGTCAAGGGGGTGGAGATGTTGTTGTATGGCACCACGCTATGCCAATATCACATTCACACCATGTGGCAGAAATGTACACTGCAAGTATATTACACTTCTTTTAATCAAATAGCAACATCTCAATTTCAGGCAAAAAGTCTTCAATCAAGTGAAGTAAGACAATCAGCAGTAAGCGGGTCCCACCACAGTCAGAGTGTCTAATCTCAGTCCAGTGCCTCAGTCAGGATTAGTCAGCCACTTGTGTGTGGCGCGGCGGGTTTCTGAGTCAGAGGTTCAATATCATTTCAGTCCAGGGAATGGGCCATGGTGAGTCCTTCATGTCCAATACAGCTAGATTATCAGTAAGTCAGCTGGGGATCAACACAGAGATCAGTCATACATCTGGTCAAACCTCTGGTCAGAATGCAGGTTTTGGGTAGGGGGTGCAGGAGGTCACCTAGGTTCACAAGCTGAGGCTGCGACTTGTTCTGTGAAGCACAACATGCATTACCTTCCATTTTCATCTGAATCACAAATGTGCAATTGAAATTAAAAATAGCTGCCATCACACATGGAATAGCGGATTCAATGCTTTCTCTCTATCTGAGGGAATCAACTCCATTTGCGAGCAATGTGAGATCCTTCATGGGGTAATTGTGTTAATAAGGCATTTAAGCAGCATGGGTTAAAAATAGCTGTAATCACAGAATTCTGCATGGGAACAGCATGCAGTGATCAACTATATCGAAGACAAGTCCTAGCCACCATCATCTTGATCATATCATTAGTCATTTTAAATTAAACCTAATCATCTTTGTGAAGCATGTAATCATAGGTGACCTTTAAAGTGTCACCTGTAGGCCACAATTCACAAACACAATCCAAGGTCTTATAAGCTGCATAATGGCCTACAGCTGCTTTCCTCTCATGTTGACCTGCAACATTTGATGACCTGCCCTTTTAATGCAATGTTACCTTTTTTTGGTTGATATAGGGTAGGGAGAGGGGGAGTAGTAGAGTGGGGAACAATATTTCATATACATGTGAATAAGTTCTACTGTGTCAAAGGTCCAAGTACAGGCATCCTATGGTCTTACTTTCAGAATCCTCCATATTCCACTGTGTTGAGGACTATAGTAAACTGTCCTCTGCTCATGATGTGATTCAAGACTGCTCACATTTGTAAGCAGTGTTTGCTTTCTGATATTCTTCATGCACGTTCATTGGGACCATAACTAATGGATACAGACAAAGCAGGGGCTATTATAACAAAGGTGCAGAGATAAGAAAGAGGAACAGATGAGCCAGCCAACCCAGGACCAGCAATAACCTCCAACAGGTGCTAAACAGTCTCCACATGAACAAGTTGAAGCTGAAGGTCTCCTTTAGGCAGGAAGTACAGGAGGCCCAGAGTTTATCAAGGCTCAGTTCCACAAACACCTGAGAGGATTCTGTCACTATAGAACTGTGGTATCTGCTGTAGCAGGATTGGTTCAAACTGATGATTGGACATCCCTTCCCAGTAGTCATCAAGGTAAATATTTATGCAACTGGTAATTTTCAAATATCCATTGGGGACCTACGTGGGATCTCACAGTCCTCAACCCACAAATGTATCAAAGCTATTAAGGATGCAATTTGTGTCAGATTACACTCTTCATCTTGTCTTCCCGGAGATGAGGTCAGTCCTGCAGCCTGGACAGTAGGCTTTGCCAATGTAGCTGGCTTCCCCCAGGTACAGAGCAAGATAGACTGTACACATTTTACACTAAGAGAGCCATATCATGATGTAGCTGAACTCATAAAACAGATCCATTTCATCCATGTACATGACACCTGTGATCATCAGCTCCACATCTTAGAAATCAGAGCCAAGTACCCTGGGAGCTACCAGCAAGATCAAATCTTTGATCTTTTCAGGTTCCTGTTTCATTTCAAAGGCCAGAGACTTTATGGGGATGGCTGATGACACTGTTATGCAACCTCCTGACCTGAGGCTTAGTGTATGTACAATACTGCCCATTGTTCCACCAGGACCCTCACGGATTAGTCAACAGATTCCTGAAGATGCGATTCTGACACTTGAATCAGACTTGGTGGGGAGGGGGACGTACAATATACCACACACAGTGTGTACTGCATAATCTTAGCTGGCCCTACACAACTTGAGCAATAAAAAGGGGGATGTTGTGGATGCTGAGGATCTCGGAGAGCAGCAGCTGTCTTCTGAGCAGGAAGATGAGGCCATGGAGCAGGAGGAGCACCATCTTCACTGTGACAGAGCAGTGCAGCATTGGGTGCAACAGCCCAGGCAGGACTGATTAGAAACCTGCTCCCAATAGATATGAGTTGGGTGAAGTCGTCATTCATTGACTGTAAATTTTTTGATGTTTAAAAAGCAAACACCTCCTTTTATCCCAGTAGCAAAGGTAGCCTTTTTTGTTGTCACTTCTTTACTTTTCCTGCGTTTAATACAAGTTGACATTAATAACTGTTTGACAGGTTTACAATGTGTGACGCTTCTACATTCAACAATGTCAAGATGAAATGCTATGATGGGCACTAGCAAAACAGTAGTAATGCTAAGGATGTGTAGCCTCCATAGCTTCTTTATTGAAGCCTAAGCTGCTAATGACAGGTGATGATTTAAAGTATTAACGTGTTTTAAAATGTGATATTCTATTTACAATGAAACGTTATCCATGCCACTTTTCTTCCCTCCGTGTGCTGTAAAGGGCTGCTCTTAGCTGGCAGCATTTGAAATATTGCACAGTGGGGCTTTAAATACGGTGCTGCCAGCTGAATTCCAGAAGGTCTCAGCAGTGTAAAGTACTTCTGCCACGGGCACCTCCATGATAATGTGAGTGTGGTACCATTGTGGCATGGTGAAGTGAGTTATAGACATCAGGGGAAATAACTCACTGGAACTTACAGGGAGACACCTTCCAGGGAATTCCTGGAAATTGTGCTTAGTTGATTTTTAGGAAAATTCAGCCTAAACTCTCCATCTATAAGGCTTGGTGTCCCACATGCCTTTTTAAAAGTTTTCTCAACCTGCAAACTGTCCTGTCATTTTCAATGATTTATGTACATATATCCTCAGGTTTCCATGCTCCTGCGCGCCTTAATCCTAATGGATAGACTCTATTGCTTAGGTGAATAAATAACCAGTTAGTATGTTCAGTAGAGCACACTACAGTATGGACAGCTTTACATAAAGTGCTTAATCAGAAATAGACATTTAACCACAATTACTAATTGCATTTCTATAAATGTTTAGCTTCTGGGACACAACTCTCAAACCTTTCTGGGTTTGTGGATGAAGAGGTAATACCAAGCAGAGGGACATTACAGAAATAGGGGAGGTTCGAAATAACAGTAATTATTTATTTTTAGGATTTTAATAATGCAGGAAAGCAACATTTATTGTCCTTCTCTGGATGTTTTGAGCACATTTTACATCAGTATGTGCTGAGAGCCAGGAATCACAGATTCACTTTCCTCAAGGTGCATTAGTAATTTTTTTTTAATGACAAACTTCCTCTGCCCTCCGTCCCTCCCTCCCTCCCCCACCCCAATCACCTCACCACTCGCAGGCAGCTTTCTGATCATTTTCCAGCCAATGATGATTAGACTTTGTGAATTAGTAATAAGTGGGGATGTTAGCATGGTGTTATTATCATTATACTAGTGTTGCAAAGGTCAAGGTTGATGTTCTAGAATCATGGTTAAAATCTCACCATGGGATTCAATCAATAAATCTGGAATGTAAACATAATATCAGTCATGAAACTATCATAGATTGTTGTGAAAATCCATTTGTTTTACTAATATCTTTTAGGAAAAGAAATTTGTGATTCTGACTCAAGTAACCACAGACCTATGTCAATGGACTGACTCTTAATTGCCCTCTGAAACTGTCTACAGACAATTTGTTTTGAGAGTAGTTAAGTATAGGCCACAAATACCACTGATGCCCACATCCCATGAAAGAATTTTGAAAAATCACAACTTGCCATGACAACAACAAATAGGCTTCCTCACACAAGGCCAAAACATAATAGGATATTGAAAGGTAGTGAACAAAAGAGAGGTCCCTGTATCAGACAGTTTTGAAGAACAGCGACCCATGGCAGAAACTGAACATCATTGGCTTTGACAAGACACAAAATATGGTAAGATGAGCAATAAGGAGATTCTTGATGTCCAGAGCAAAATAAATCTCATTTGCCAACCTCGCTCTTCAGTAACAAGGAGCCTATTTCAAAGCAGCTTCTGTTTATTTCTATTTTCTTTGCTTTGGCTGTTACTGTGTAAAAGTGAACCATTTGAAGGCTTTCCAGTATATGATTGTTCCATACTAAGCAGTGAGGAACGTTAGGCTACACATGCCAATGGGGAAATTTCCTTAAATAAGATTCCAAGATGGGCTGAGGGTAGGGACAAGTAAGCAGTGTAGTTTTGCTGTTAGCCAGCAGTACATTTACAAATCTGCATTTGTTTCTGTAATGAAGTGTGAGCATTTATATTTGTAATTAAGTAACCTAAAACAAGTACTTTTCATGACCTTAACATCTTGAAAAGTACTTGTTTTAGGTTACTACCCACTACTTACAACTCCTGGCTGACAACACCTGTCCATGCGCACGGCTATACCATTGGCACTGGTAGTGAGATCCCCTGCAAGATCTAGCAGTGGTAGTACTTCTGCCTCTGCTAAGAGGGAGGATGTGACAGGTAGATGTCATGGTGCATGAGTAAGGAGACAGGTTTAATATAGCAGCTCGCTTGTCTTCACCTAGAGAAGCCCTCCATGAAACTCAACAAAACTGGCACAGCCAACTTCTGATAAAATTCAACCCATAGGTATTGAATAAGCTACCACTTAGGGTGGTATCAGAGGAAAAGAGGCACTGACAGCATTACAAATATGAGGTGAGCACAAACAAGTATTGAAAGAGAAGGTGAAGTTCTTAAAGTCTATTTGCCAAAACATGATGGAATCTGATTAAGTCAGGCGTGATCGTGATGCAGGCTTTGTTGGGAGTCAAGTTCCAGATGAACTGTAAAATGGAACATTATGCAGAGGTAGCGATTTTGCAATCAGTTGAAAAGACATGAGCACTCTGTCTCCACTTTGCCAGATAGTCCACCACAATTTAGATTAGATTCTTTACAGTGTGGAAACAGGCCATTTGGCCCAACAAGTCCACACCGACCCTCTGAAAAGTAACCCACCCAGACCTATTCCCCTACCCGATATTTACTCGACTAATGCACCAAACACTATGGGAAATTTAACATGGCCGATTCACCTAACCTGCTCCTCTTTGGACTGTGGGGGAAACTGAAATACATGGAGGAAACCCACAAGATGTGGGGGGAATGTGCAAATTCCACACAGATAGAAATCGAAGCTGGGTCCCTGACGCTATGAGGCAGCAATGTTAACCACTAAGCTAACGTTCCACCACAATTATTAGATCCCTGAAAGTGGCAACACAAGTGGTTAAGCTGGTAAAGAAGGCGTACAGCATGCTTGCCTTCATCCATCAGGTATTGAGTGTAAAGGTTTGTAAATCATTTTACAGCTGTATAAAACTTGAGTTAGGCCATGTTTGGAGTACTGTAGGAGCAATGCCTGGAATGTAATGTATTAACTATAAGGAGAGGTTGGACAAACACTGATTATTTTCAATAAAGCTTTGGAGGCTGAGGCCAACCTGATAGAACAAAGAACCTTACAGCACAGGAACAGGCCCTTTGGCCCTCCAGGCTTGCACCGATCCAGGTCCTCTATCTAAATTTGCCACCTTTTTTTAAAGGATCTGTATCCCTTTACTCCCTGCCATTCATGTATCTTAAATGATGCTATTGCTCCCGCTCCTATCACCTCCACTGGCAATGCATTCCAGGCACCCATCACCCTCTGCGTGATGAACTTTCCCCATATATCTCCCCTAACCTTCCCCCTCTCATGACCCCTAGTAATTGAGTCCTCCACTCTGGGAAAACATTTTTTGTGATTCACCATGTCTGCACCTCTCATGATTCTGTAGGCCTCAATTAGGTCCCCCCTCAACCTTCTTCTTTCAAATGAAAATAATCATAAACTACCCAAATTCTCCTCATAACTTGCACCCTCTATATCAGGCAAATCCTGGTGAACCTCCTCTGCACTGTCTTCAAAGCATCCACATCCATTTGGTAATATGACAACCAGAACTGTATGTAGTATTCCAAATGTATCCAAACCAAAGTCTTATACAACTGTAACATGACCTGCCAACTCTTGTACTCAATACACCATCTGATGAAGGAAAGCATGCCTTATGCCTTCTTGACCACTCAACTGATATGCATTGCCAACTTCAGGGAACAATGGACTTGAATACCCAGATCTCTCTGTATATCAATTTTCCCCAGGACTTTCCATTTACTGTATAATTCTCTCTTGAATTGCATCTTTCAAAATACATCAGCTTGCATTTGTCCGGATTGAACTTTAACTGTCATTTCTCTGCCCAGTTCTCCAATCTATCTATATTCTGCTGTATTCTCTGACAATCCCATTCACTATTTGCTACTCCATCAATCTTAGTGTCAACTGCAAACTTGCTAATGAGGCAACCTACACCTTCTTCCAAGTCATTTATGCATATCACAAACAACAGTGGTCCCAGCATGGATCCCTGTGGGACACCACTGGTCATAGGTCTCCATTTTGAGAAACTCCCTTCCACTACTACTCTGTCTCCTGTTACCCAACCAGTTCTCTATCCATTTAGCTCGAACACCCTGGACCCTATGCGACTTCACCTGCTTCATCAGCCTACCCTGGGGAACTTTATCAAATGCCTTCCTAAAGTCCATGCATATGACATCTACATCCCTTCCCTCATCAATCAACTTTGTCACCTCTTCAAAGAATTCTATTAGGTTTGTAAGACAGGACTTTCCCTGCACAAAATCATGTTGCTGATCACTGCTAAACCCATTTTCTCCTAAGTGGGTATATATCCTATCCCTTAGTATCTTCTCCAGTAGCTTCCCTACAATTGATGTCAGGCTCACAGGTCTGTAATTCCCTGGATTATCCCTGTTACCCTTCTTAAACAAGGGGACAACATTAGCTATTCTCCAGTCCTCTGGGATGTCCCCCCTGTTCAAGGATGCTGTAAACATATCTGTTAAAGCCCCAGCTATTTCCTCTCTTGCTTCCCTCAGTAACTTGTGATATATCCCATCTGGACCTGGGGACTTGTCCACCTTAAGGTCTTTTAGAATACACAACACTTCCTCCCTCCTTATGCCAATTTAACTGAGAGTAATCAAAGATTTATCCCTAACCTCAACATCCGCCATGTCCCTTTCCTTGGTGAATGCCGATGCAAAGTACTCATTAAGAATCGCATACATTTTCTCTGACTCCACGCATATCTTTCCTTCTTTGTCCTTGGTATATAAAATTATGAGAGGCATGAATAGGGTGGATAGTTGGAGTCTTTCTCCCAGGGTGGAAATGTCAAACACTTTTGGGCATAGGTTTAAGGCAAGAGGGGGAAAGTGTTTAAAGAGATGTGTGATGCAAGTTTTTTTTGCAAATGAGGTGGTAGGTGCCTGGAATAGGCTGCTAGGAGGGTCTGTTATAACCAGATACAACAGCAATGTTTAAGAGGCATTTAGAGAGACCCATGAGCAGGCAAGGAATAGAGGGATACAGACCATGTGCAGGCAGATGGGAGTGGTTTAGAATGGCATCATGATAGGTGCAGATATCGTTGTCAGAAGGGCCTTTTCCTGTGCCTTATTGTTCTATGTTCTGCTTACGTAGACAGAGAAAGGAGGTGAAAGCATGTACTTTTGGCAATACGTTAGATATGAAAGCTGAAATTCAGTTTGGTGACAACGGTATACGGAGATTCAGCGTTTCTGGCTTTCACCTGGAGTGACACTGAAGGTTGATGTCATTGACACTGTTGCTGTCCCCATGTACCTACTGCTGACTGCAGCATAATTCTCACAATGAAATGTTAAAATATACCATTCTATACAAAAAAAGAATCAAGTTTCATTTTCTGTAGACACGAATGTTACTGCAGTTCCCACAGTTTTAAATAACACTGACTTTTAGGGTCAGAAGAATGGGAATTATTTTTCATCAAGATTGGCAAAGAACAAAATTGTGTCTGTGTTAGTTTATTTTAAATTAGACTGAGACAACATAACATGATACCTAAAGCATCATGAATAAAAAGTTAATTTTCTGTATTTTTATTAATAATAGTTCAAAACTGTGTAATCTAACTTTACAATACTTGAAGATTATAATTGATATGTACTAAGGATAACATCTTAATGAATCATGATAATTATGGCTACTTTACATATGCAAAGCAGGTTAATTAAAAAACTATCCTTGTGCCTATAACTCTGAAAGCACAATCCTGTCTTTATCAAACTTGAAACATATGAATATTATTGGAATGTGGATAATATACTGATGATGCATGTTAATTAGAGATAATTTCTATATTAAATTCATTAATTAGAAAATAGACTTTCTCTTGAAATGCAAAAAATTGCAAATACTATCTTTATGCTATAAAAGATAATGTTTTAATTAGTTATACTAATTAAATTAAATTTACATATGTAAATTGTGTTAATTAAGAACCTACTTTCTCTGAAACATCAAAAACTTCAAATTGTATCTCTAAAATTTTAGACATTCAATGGATATTAAAATATTTAACAGAATGAAATTACACCACATCTTAATGCCAGACTTTGGAACTCCTATCACCTCCCAGTATTTACTTATAATACCTGTTCTATAGCTTTGAGCTTCCTGGTTCTGAAATTTTTTTTGTTAAAGGTTTGCCATGTTTCATAACAAAATGAGTGTGGGGCAAGTTTCTCAGGATATGGTTTAAATGAGGCACATGAAACTTGAAATAGCTTACTCAATATCAGTCCTCAGTTTCTTGATAACAGCTGACAATCACTCAATCAGCTGCAGAATAAAAGGGGCAGTCATGAAAGATCTCCAAAAAACGGATACGGGAAATGTGACAGGTGATTAGTCCATGCCCAAACAAGGGAGGAGGTGGGTGCAAATTACTGTACATAGTTCCTGAGGTCAAAAAGTCACAGAGTCATAGAGATGTACAGCACGTAAACAGACCCTTTGGTTCAACTTGTCCACGCCGACCAGATATCCCAACCCAATCTAGTCCCACCTGCCGGCACCCGGCCCATGTCCCTCCAAACCATTCCTATTCACATACCCATCCAAATGCCTCTTAAATGTTGCAATTGTACCAGCCTCCAACACTTCCTCTGGCAGCTCATTCCATACACGTACCACCCTCTGCGTGAAAAAGTTTATATCTTTTCCCTCTCACCCTAAACCTATGCCCTCTAGTTCTGGACTCCCCATCCCAGGGAAAAGACTTTGTCTATTTATCCTATCCATGCCCCTCATGATTTTATAAGCCTCTATAAGCCCCCTCAGCCTCCAACGCTCCAGGAAAAATAGCCCCAGCTTATTCAACCTCTCCCTATAGCTCAAATCCTCCAACCCTGGCAACAACCTTGTAAATCTTTTCTGAACCCTTTCAAGTTTCACAACATCTTTCCAATAGGAAGGAGACCAGAATTACACACAATGTCAGGATCAATTCCTTCAAGATCTGTTGCACTCCTTGCAAAGTTTAGAAATATTGAACAGCTGAACAAACCTCCAAACAATTCCATAAACTCATCAATGCTAAGTAGAAATAAATCTGCAACTAAACCACAAGTAGATGATAACCCTTTT
The DNA here is from genome assembly GCF_004010195.1 of Chiloscyllium plagiosum. Lineage (NCBI taxonomy): Eukaryota > Metazoa > Chordata > Chondrichthyes > Orectolobiformes > Hemiscylliidae > Chiloscyllium > Chiloscyllium plagiosum. Next base: position 36,515,486 of record NC_057726.1, read on the forward strand.
AAATAATACTAATGGGATACTGTGAGCTGCTAATTGCATGTTTGACTGTTCAAGGTTGAAATGATGATTGGTGCATTTTGGTCAAAAATGACAGTGCTGGTATTAACAGGGTTATATGTTGACTGATGTCATGATCTGTCTATTCTACATACTTATGCTCATGCCCCTTGTGCCTGTGTTAATGCCCTACCTAATATACTAACTGGTATTGAGGTGGTAGGCAACTGGAAGCTCAGGGTCAGAATAGAGAATATTTGTGGACAGAGAATAGGTGTTCTGCAAAGTGGTCACCCAGCCCACATTTTGTTTCCCCAGTTTCTGTTTATGTTCAATCTCCAGCATCTGCAGTTCTTTGTGTTATGATCATGACTTTAACTTGCTCAACCGAGCAGGTGACATGTACAAAATTACCAGTTTAAAATAACCAGGCTTTTTGGTATTAGATGCAAGCTTGGAGAAAAAGTAATAACATGGAGAAACTCAGCAGGTTTGCCAGCATCTGTGGGAACAAAGCAGAGTTAATGTTTACCAACTTCAACCCAAATCCCCATCACCCTCCCAACATCTTTGACTCTCCAATCCAGTAGATGTGGAGAGTTAAAGTCACTTAAGTTAGTTACCCATTCTTAAAGCAGTAGACACCAACAGATAATGATTTCCAGGTTGCAGGCTCCAGCCATTTCCTCTTCACCACGGATGTGCAATCCCTATACACTTCCATCAGGATGGTCTCAGGGCAACCCAAAACGTTCCTGAAAAAAAGGCCTGAACCATCCCCATTCACCACCACCCATCTTTGTCTGGCTGAGCTCATCCTCACTTTGAACAATTTCTTCTTTAACTCCTCTCACTTTCTTCAGGGCAGAGGGATGGCTGTGGGTATCTGCATGGGCTCCAGTTATGTCTTTCTCTTTGTAGGGTACATGGAATATTACTATTTCCAATTCTACACAGGTCCATCTCCAGTACATCAGTGATATCATCACTGCTACTTCCTTCTCTTGTCTGGAATTGAAAAGAAATTGATCAATTTCACTTCCAATTTCCACCCTGCTCTTACCTTCAGCTGGTTCATCTCTGATTCCTACATTCCCTTCCTTAACATCTCAGTTTCATTTCTGGGGATAGGCTGGCCACCAATGTAATCTACAACCCACCGACTCCCACAGTTACCTCATGTAGATATTCTCACACTCTGCTTCCTCTAAGAAGTCCATTACATTCTCCCAGTTTCTCTATCTCCATCACATCTTTTCTGATGATGCTATCTTCTACTGGGGGGTCTCAGAAATGTCCACCATCTTTCTCAACTGGGGATTCCCCCTACCTTAGTCAACAGGGCCCTTAGCTGTATCCAGCCCATCTCCTGCACTTCTGCCTTCACCCCTTCCCTTCCCTCCCACAACAATGATAGAGTCCCCATGGTACTCACCTGCCATCCACCAGCATCCACATCCAAATCATTAGCCACTAATTCTATCACCTCCAATGGATAGCCACAACCATTCACATATTCCCCTCCCCTCCCTTATCAGCCTTCCACGGAAACTGTTTCCTTCTGGGCACTCTGGTGCACTCCTCATCTACTTTTAACTTTTCCTCACATTCCCACAGCACCTTCCCAGAAGGTGTAATATCTGCCCACTTAACTCCTCCCTACTCACTACTCAAGGCTCCAGGCATAGCTTCCACTAATTCACTTGTATTTTATTCAATTTATTCTACTGGATTTACTATTCACAATGTGGCGTCCTCTACATGGGAAAGATGAAATGTAGGCTGAGTGATCACTTTGCAGAATGCCTATGCTCTGTCTGCAAAAATTCTCTGTTCTGACTCCGAGCCTCTAGTTGCCTGCCACCTCAACACACCACCCTGTTTCCATGCCAACATTTCCAGTAAGCCTCAGCACAAGCTCAAAGAACACATTTCATTTTCCACTTGGGGACCTTGCAGGCTCTAGGACTCAACGTTGAGTTTAATAACTTCAGAGCCTAATTCCATCCTTCCATGTTTTTTACCCACCCGCACACCCGGTCCTGTTATGACATAGGTTGCTTTTAGCACATGCACACATTCCTCGGCCTATCTTCATATTATATGGGTTGCATTCAGCACAGCTAACTTATTTTCTCACTCCTAGGTCTTATTATCTATTGTTCAACTTTTCTTAGGTCCTGGCCTGCTGTCCATCATCTCCTTGTTTACCTATCCTTTTCATATATCTCTTGCTCTTGAGGTTCCATCTACATCTATCTGCTCACCTCTCCCACTTCAGCTTCAGCTTCAAAATATCACTTTTCCCTCGCTACTAAAAACTCTGCTGAAGAGTCACTGGACTCAAAACTTTAACTCTGCTTTGTTTGCCAGACCTGCTGAATTTCTCCAGCAATTTCCCTTTTGTTCCAGATCTCCAGCATCCACAATCCTTTGTTTTATGATCATGATTTTAACTTGCATGACTGAGCAATATACATCTGCTGAAAGCCAGTCTATTTTTGCATGCACATGGAAGGGATCAGGATAGAATATTTTCCACTTTTTGATGTCACACATAGCACATGGTCTTTGGAGGCCATTCATCATAGCACAAGAAAATTGCTGCAGGAGCTCCTCAGGATAGTTTCCTGAACCCAATCATCTACAGTTACTTCATAATAAGCTTTATTCCACCAGAAGGTCAGAGATGGGGATGTGCACAGATGCTTTCATACTGTTTAGCACCATTCATGACTCAGATACTGAAGCGATCTGTGCCAAATGCATAAACACATGAACAACATTAAGACTTGGGTTAATAAATGGCAAGTGACATGTATGCCACACCAGTGCCATCTCCCAACAAATAGAAAATAGCCATTACTCTGGAAAGTCAACAGCATTTGAATTACTGAATTCTCTTTCATCAGCATTATTAACCAAAGACAGAACTAAACCAGTCATTTAAATATAACGTCCTGAATTTTCATTTCCAAGTCGAAAGAGCAGAGTTGATAACATTCTCGGATCTCAAACCTGATTTCGGAGAAAATGCATGAATAGGCAGACTTTTCACACCACAGGGTTTTAGTGGTAGCTGCAGCTAGGCCTGCTACCCCTAGGAAGGGTTCATAGGCAGTTGGTGCTGAGGAATGTAGGATTGAAGTATTTTTCAATATTTAATCATTTTGAGTTGATTAAGCGAGTGAATAATTAAATTATATTTAGATTAATTACAGTTAGTTGTAAAACAGTTTCTGTAAGAAGCAAGTAATATGGCCCAAGTCAACATAAAGCCATTGGTTTATGGCTCTATTGCCAATTAATGGCTCAGGTTAATGCAAACTGAGGCTAATATATGAGCAAATATTTTGAAGTGAGCTGCTTTTACACAAGGACACAGCTATGTTTTAAAGTGGTTAATTTTGTACATTTCAATGTGTAACATCTCTACGGATACCTGTACCATCTCACAATATTTGTTCCAGTAGAATTAGGTTCTGTCATTAATTTGCAGGCTTGTAGTTGTGTTGACTTTTATGTATGTATCAGTTGAGACATTTGTTATGATAGTAAATCATGAAGAGGTGATACTACATCCTCTAAGCAGAAGCATACATTGTTTACTGATGTCACCTTGCAATGGCAAAGATCTATGAAGTTAGTAAGCTTTACAAAAAGGATGATCTCACATAATGATTAATATGCCAGAATTTATCAGAAGGCAATAAGAAATGATATCAGTAAGATAACCATAACTTTTAAAGAAGCCAGTCAGAAATTGGGAAGACATTATCTAGGCAATACAAGATTGACTACAAACTATCCATGCATAAATAATCCAATCAGTCTTCAGAATGTCTCTGAACGCATAGGGGGAAGTGGCTAACAAAGTCCAGTAGGTGTCCATTCTTAATAGTTTGACAAACAAGAAAGGAAAACAATTAAAAGGAGAATTTCAGTCAATGCAACAACTACAAACCTGTCTCCAGTCAACTGGTGTCCCAAGATGGATCCACTAAAAAAGAATGTATTTATTAAGGATTATTTCTTTTGTACTTAATAGGTTCTGTAAAAATTGTGAAAATACACTAGGATTTGTCAAAGGCCACGATCAGGACCAGTAAACCTTTAGATTGAACTTGATGGAGCCAATCTATAAGTGTAATTGATTTAGGTGTTATAATTAAATTTAAAGTGAACCCCAGAATCTTAAGGCAAGATGTGAGAAAGACTTGCCTCAATGATCCTGAACTTACTGGCAAAGTTGTAAAAAAATAGTAAAACATTTTCCCCCAACTTTCAACCTTCACTTCCACACACATCCCCCATGTCCCATCTATGCCACCTCATGACCCCTACCAAAGTGTATGGCCCCTACCAAAGATTCTGCGCTGTACCTCTCCCCTCTACCCAGATCTCATTGCTTGTAGGTCTATTGTCGACCTATGCCTCTTAATCAATCCCTGTGGTTCTTTATAACCCCTCTGCCAGTCCATTCTACCCTCCCCCGCCACCTCATATTTCTCTGACATTCTCAATGCTAACTTAAAATGCCTATTATGAGCAGATTTTAGGACCCTTGCTGAGATAAAATAAAATACACTTCTAAAGCATTTATTGATTACTTCATGGTTTTTCTTTAAAAACCGATAAAAATACAGTGTATTTAACTCTTTAAATTATTAGTAATTTTAAAAAAAATATAAGCATTTGTATTCCTCTCCTCATTTCAAAGATTTTATCAGCACTTGGGGCTTTCAATTAATTGTGGATTGACAGACTCCCCTCTGTGATAATGGTGAGTTGTAAAATCAGTCATGTAGCAAAAGTTCTAAAATGATAGGCCTAGGGAAGTTCTGCTGATTTTACACTGCATACAACTTTTGTCATTAAAAATCTGGAAATTTCAATCGTGACAACTTGACAGTTCCAGTCAGCTGGACCGTTCCAATAAGCTCATCTACATTTAGGCACATTCGTGTCTACTTTTAACATCCCTAAAGGGCACTTGATCTTTCCCAAGGGTCTTGACCTCTCCCTTTGGCTCCAAGACCTCCACAAAATGTTACCTTACCTCTCTAAAAGGGTAAGCTACCTCTCCAAAGAATTCAGGCAACAACTGAATGTCTTCTTGACAATCCAGTTCTGAAAACAACATAACTGTTTGAAGGTAGCTGCACTTGTGCCGCCACTGTGTTTGTCCGGGTGGCACGGTGGCAAAGTGGTTAGCACTGCTGCCTCACAGTGCCAGAGACCCGGATTCATTTCCTGCCTCAGGCAACTGCCTGTGTGGCGTTTCCACATACACCCCGTATCTGCGTGGGTTTCCTCCGGATGCTCTGGTTTCCTCCCACAGTCTAAAAATGTGCAGGTTAGGTGAATTGGCCATGCTAAATTGCCCATAGTGTTAGGTGAAGGGGCATGGGTCTGGGTGGGTTGCTCTTCGGGCCTGTTTCCACACTGTAAGTAATCTAATCTTTAATGTGTGCAGCTGCAATTGTGAATGACAGGCACACAAAGCACAATGTCCTCTATCCGCCCAGTGAGAATGGTGGGTTCTTTTTCTCTAGAACCATTTTGGTTAAGCAAGGCATCCTCTCAATCTTCACCAAAATTTAAACCAATAGCTGGAAGAATTCTATAAGGAGTAACTTACTCCTAACTCCCCAGAATCACTCTACCACTTAAAAGGTATAAGTCAGGAGTATGATGAAATACTGTTTGGAACACTGCAACAGATCTACGACAGAAATATTAACATGATTGCAAGATGATGCATTGAACTGCCAAGCAACCAGCAGTTCAGGACACACTTGCAGACAGCCTAAATAAAAAGTGAAAGAATTGCAGATGCTGTAAATCAGAAACAAAAAAAACAGAAATTGCTGGAACAACTCAGTATGTCTGGCAGCATCTGTGGAGAGAAATCAGAGTTGACGTTTTGGGTCCGGTGACTCTTCCTCAGAACTGATGGTAGCTTGAAAATGCTGGTTTATTTGCAGAAGATGGGTGGTGTGAGGGGGTAAAGAATAAACGATAGGTGGGGATACAGCCCAGAGAGAGAGAGAGAGAGAGAAGAGCAGTTGGACAGAAAAAGGAGTCAATAACAATCTGGCTTGGAGAGTGAATAGTTGTTAATGGAGATTGTTAGTGGCTAACAACAGGTAGTGTGTGATGACAAACTACAGCAGTATCGCATTCACTGCTCACAATGTAGTCTCCTCGACATTAGGGAAACAAAATGTAGACTGAGTGACCACTTTGTAGAACATCTACGTTCTGCTCGCAAAAAAGATCCTGAGCTTCCGGGTGCTTGCCACTTTAACACACCACCCTGTTCCCTGGCCTCAGGCTTGCTGTGAAGCTCAGTGCTAGCTGAAAGAACAACCCTTCTTTTTCTGCTTGGGGACCCTGCAGCCCTCCAGAATCAATATTAATTTTAGGGTTTGAACTCCCCCACGTCGTAGCCTCCTACCCCACATACCTGGCCTTGTTATCACATAGTCTAGATTAGAGTGGTGCTGGAAAAGCACAGCAGTTCAGGCAGCATCCGAGGAGCAGTAAAATCGATGTTTCGGGCAAAAGCCCTTCATCAGGAATACAGGCAGAGAACCTGAGTTCTGAGGAAGGGTCACTGGATCAGAAACGTTAACTCTGATTTCTCTTCACAGATGCTGCCAGAATTGCTGAGCTTTTCCAGCAACTTCTGTTTTTGTTTGCAGACAGACTACTATTTCTGAAGTAGTGCCTTAGTTACATTGCTACACTTATTGCACAAAAGCAAATATTCAAAAGTTCAAGGAAGTCACAGATAAATGTAACACTGTTGACTGTATTACTTGCACACAGTGGATTTTAAAAATGGATAACAGTGGTATAACCTTCAAACACACTCTATGGGTGCATCGACACTGTGTGGATGACAGCAGTTCAAAGGTGTAGCTCATCATCTTCTCAAGTGCAATGAGTGCTGGGCAACAATTGTTCTCCTTGTCAGCGATGTGCTCATCCCAAAACCAAATAAATTTCAATATAAGCATCTTAGTCCCCGATATCACCATCAGAACAAGTGATTTAATTCAGTGTTTTAGTGGGAAGTAGTTGTAATAGAACATCAGTCAATGCCAGTGATGGAAGATCAACAAGGTAATCAAGTCTTTTTTTTCTACTATCCTTTTGGGACCAAGAAGAACAAGAGAGCCTGACCATCATCTGCCCCTTTGCTATTCACATCATGGGTTCCGGCATGGTGGCTCAGTAGTTAGCATGGCTGTCTCACAGCACCAGGGACCCAGGTTCGATTCACGCCTTGGGTGACTCTCTATGTGGAGCTTGCACATTTTCCCCATGTCGGCGTGGGTTTCCTCCAACAACCCAAAGATGTGCAGGTCAGGTGAATTGGTCATGTTAAATTGCCCATCGTGTTTGGTGCATTAGTCAGGGATAAGTATGGGGAATGGGTCTGGGTGGGTTACCCTTTGGAGGGTCAGTGTGGACTTGTTGGGCAGGAGGGTCTGTTTCCATTCTGTAGGGAATCAAATCAAGCTAATCCCTCTATTTTGCTGGACAGTGACCCAATTTTGCAGCACCTCTTGCTGGGTGTGGGGAATTGATTGGTGGAACAGAACTGAGAACTAAAATACATTGGGAATCAGTTCTATGCCAGCAGGTAAGCCTCTACAGCACATTTCTGCTCATCCAAAGTCAACCAACTTGCAGTCAAACTCAGGACCTGAGAAATCAAGTGTGGTCATTGGACAAAACAGGAAGTGAGGTATGGGTGTCAGCAGGTTTGTGCTCCAGAGAAATGCCAAGAGATAAGAACACACTGCATTCCACACTGAAAAGCTCAATCTAGAACAGGGAAAATCTTTCTAACTGAGAAGTAAACCATAGTTCTCAGATCACCTGCAAAGTCTTCCAGTCCAAGAACTACTCTCTCCATAATTCAAGCATCAATGAATGATGGTCTGTTCCTAATTTTACTACCCAGCAGAGCCCAAGTGTATCTCAACCAGAACAGAACCCAAACTCTGTGTTGTTCATCTTATTCTGTATCACAAGCAAGCCACCTAGATAACTAGCCCCTTAACTAATAATTACTTACATTAATAGAATACATTATTATTATTAATCCCTGAATTAGACTTTTACTAAGTATTCAGTTTATCATAAAGCTTTCTGAAGTATTGTCCAATTATTACAATGAGCGATGGTATGTTACAACTCAAGTTTCTATATTTGTTAAAGACTGACTTGCTTCAGTCTCCTTGACACAACCCTTGGGCAAGCTTCTTCAATCAGAAATCAGTAGTAATGTTTCATGTATTGCGATGTAAAATTAAATCTTGAAATGAATATTTCTATTATTTTAAAAATGAATGAAATGGTCAAAAATTGTTCAAATAGAACTTGCAGGATACTGTAAAGTGACAATGACTTTTTAACTCTATACAGACTTTACTTTGATTTTCTTAATGTTCAAGTTATGAGAAAGTGTGAAAGTCACTTGAATGGATCATTAGGCCTTAAACCTTATTATGGTGCAATAAATCACATCTAAATTTTGAATACCCAAACCAATCAGCATGGATGTTATTCAGAGTTGAGAATGTGGTGCTGGAAAAGCACAGCAGGTCAGGTGGGAATCAGCAACCGAGGAGCAGGAGAATCGACGTTTCAGGCATAAGCCCTTCATCTGGATGTTGATCAGAAGACTTAAGTTCTCTTCACTTTAAAGTATAATTGTATTGTAGCTATATCCATCTTAGAAAAATAATGCATGTTTTGTGAAATGAATGAAATGTCATTGAAAGCATACCCACACTTTCCCCACTCAAGAGTGTGCATTTTAATTTGGATTCTTTCAATGTTTGCCAGTATACTTCCATGAAGGGTAACATTATAGAGATTTATATTGGAAAGAAATTACAACAGGGAAATTTCCCCTCCTGTTCATATTTCAAGTAGTAATTCTCATCCCATGTACCATCTATATTCCCAAAGGAATTCCTATGCCCCAGGTAGTGCCCTTGCCTCTGAACCAGAAGTTCAGAGTTCATGATCTATTCTAGGACATGTTGACCATGGAGTGACTACTCATGAGAAAGTTCCAAAAGTTGATAATCAGCTGTTAATCCTTCAAACATTTCCTCACCATTCCCCAAAGTGAAAAGGTGTGTGAATATACAAAACAAATAAACAAATAAATTTCCTATCGCCTTTTATTTCTCTTTTCCTTCAAATATCTAATCATGAGCTTTGTTACATTCTTGTTCAACATTTTCACACATATTGCTTGCAGGAATGGTTAGCAAGCAAGAGTAAAAATTTTAACTGTTCCTCCTTTTGACAATCGCACTGCACCTCCTACCCCCACCAACCAATAGTCAAAGGATTCAAATTATTCCCCATTTGAGTTAAACAAGTAGTTATCAATGCTGTCACCTGTATCATCAACATGCTTTAACCTAGATTGAGCAATAGCATTTTTGAATTAAAACATAACTAAAATATGCAATTAGTGCAATGATTATTTAATTGATATACCACTTATAATTTGTCTGAGGAATTCCACGTTTTTATTTGATTGCAATCTATATGAAATGGCCTATCTCACAGGACTTTGTTACAAGAACTATGTTTCTCAATTGAAAAGTTGCAGCACAAGTGTGTTCTCTTGCTGACTGGTGTCATTTCACACACTCATTTGATCACACATCTTTTCCACCTAGAGAACAAATGGTTGGCTGCTGCATTGTTTCTGTATATTGTATTCACCAGTTTTAGTCAGGACTATTTTAATTACAATATTTACCCCATTTTGGTTCAATCAAGGCCATGTACTTAACAGATACTTGACTCAGAATTCACAACATACTCCGTGATGTGATAATTGCTTTTCTTTGTGTTGTTTACATGTTTTCCATCTTATTGGACTCTATGCTCAATAGCAATGTAATAAAAATGTTTTAAAGTGACTTAAGTGTTATTAAATTCAAAACGTTAAGCAGCAAACACAACATTTATTCTATATGTCAGATGCATTCCCCAAATTAGGAAAAGCAAAATAGCAAAAAATGAACAGAGTTGAAGAACTGGTGTATTTACTTCATGGACCCATGGGAAAGTTCACTCAATAACAACAAAAACTATTCTCCACACATTTGGTAATGTATTTAACATTTTTATGGATGCACAGAATGTAGTTGATATTGCTTGCTGTGGCATCAAAGCTTCAAATGAACATTCCTTCTCCTAATCTCTTAGATATGGGCTTTGCTTTGTATTTAATCTGTTTACTACATATTTTCTCATCATATTTTACAAATATTGCCTCTATTAAAGTTTCAGTTATTTCTTAGCTTAGTTTTCTATTGAAGTGTTACCTACTCAGACAATCGTTTATGTTCATAAGGATTCAAGAAAATCCACTTCGTTATCATTAATCCGTTCAAGTTGCCGGCTTGCTTACTGCCTATTTTAAACATTTTATGAGAAAAGACAAGAACAAGGAAGTCAGCTTCCAATAAAAATGGAACACTTTTTGATTTCTCTCCTCACGTTGTAAGGAAGTGCAATGATATCAATACTTTCTGCTGACATCAGGATCTCAGCTCATCACAACACATTATTGCTATTTTTTATTATGAGAAAATGTAGTAGAAAGCTCAATCTTGTCTTGCTAATTTTAAGGATTTAATAAACACAACTTAAAAGAAATCCAACGCAAATCACTGTACTTTCCAGAAACTACAGCATAAATGAATGAATGTTTAAAACAAATGTGAAAATAGGCAAATACTGTAGTAGACAGCACTTTGATCAGTTTTACACTATGACCATTTTGTTAATGGAATACTCAGAAAAGGAATACACTATTTAAAAGATTTTGTTTCTGAAGTGCAAGCCAATATTAATTCTACCAACTATGTTTAATAGAAGATACTCCATACTTTTGAGCTATACCTCCCTTTTGTTAGGTTTTTAAAACTGGCTTGTAAATAATAAGTTACAAATTAGACCACTTCAACAGCAACGAGCCAGCACATTTCATGGATATTTAAACAACAGTTATAAGTATTGTAGGCATCTCTGGAATGTGCAGTGTGGATTTTACTGTTCTAACAATTTCCTTAACATTTTCTTTAAGTTTTTAATATATTGATCAAATAGCAAATATAAGAATTGTGTACCAGTCCAAGGAAGAATTGAACAAAGGTGATGTATTTAGCTTAAATGTATTGTTACCCTACTATTACCTCCTCTGTCCTCATGTGATGTTTTCTTTATTTTGTGATTAGAGCAATCTGTACTGTCCTAATTAGGTCTCTTGGGTTGAAATGACATTTTTTTTGGCTGGAAATTCTCAGTGTAATATTTTCAATGAGACCTGTTGACTATAGATACCACTACCAATGCTGTCATCAGTAGAATTATTCTTATCAATACAATTAGTTATCACCCTAAATGGAATGCAGATATGACAACAGAGAAAGCATCTCTAGCTATATTTACAAATTAGCCCAAATTCCAAAAATGCAAAGTGGTTTATATCACTGTTCAGGCAACATTAGCAGTAGAACAACAATCAAGATCACAATGATGGAGCAAGGGGTGAAAATAGGCAGGACTTGTCACAGCACCAGGAGCAACACCTCCTGCTAGTCAGTTATGGAGTAAAATGAATGGTGAATAGAGAAAGTTTGACAAAGCAGACTATCTCACATTATGTCCCATACCACACAATGAAAATGGAATCATAGTTATTATATGTAGGGATAAGAAAATACCTTAATCAAAATAAAAACAGTTAAACTCAGAGGGTCTGGCAACATCTGTGGAAAGAGAAAAAGAGTTAACATTTCAAGGCTAGTCACTCTTCTTTGGAGACAATTTTTGAAGAGTCATATCAGACTCAAACCATTTACTCTGCTTTCCTCTCCACAGATGCTATCAGACCTGTTGAGTTTCATTGGCAGTTTCTGCTTTTATTTAAGATCTCTAATATCCACCGCACTTTTTTCTTTATCTTGAAATACAAATATTGGGGTGACGTTGACCTTTGAACAACGTAGAAGGAGCGAAAGCAGATCAATGGTTTATCTCACATATTACCTGACTTCCTTTTCCATGAAGTCGATATAAAAGACATTTGTGCTTAGTGTAAAACAGATGGGTCATTCTCCATCATCTCTTTTGTGCCTTCACTGAAGACCAATTTTATCCCCAGTAGCTTTGATTTAATAAAACAAAGGATAGAATGCCCTAACGTTCAATTTGTTCAGAACATTTTGGTACAATGGCAAATACTGCAACGTTCCCATGCTTTATCTTCCACTGCATTACAAGCCTCTTCATTCATGATTACACATGACTTATTTAGGAAAGAAACAGTGACATAAAAAATACACACAGTTAAATGAAAACCTGTAGTATATTCACCACATTCAACCTAACATGTCCCTCTGTCAGTCTCTACATACTTCTCTGTGTATCTTGCAGCATATACATAAAAATACTTCTGATTTGATTTGGTGGCTGATTTAAACCATAATATTCAGTGAAAGAAAATATATCTTCCAACTGAATCGCCTACTTTTAAACTGTAATCTGAATAGATATTGGTAAAAGAAAATATACATAAAATCCATATTATGAATTATAAATGTTGCTTGTCATAAATATTCAAAAATCCAATATCTCTGAAACCAAATAGAAATCTTAACATTTATTGTACTCAGGAGAAACACACACATACCTCATAATATTCTTCAAGAAATTCAACTCCCCCATGTGTGAGATAATTGGCAATCAGTGAATTTATCTAAAATTGCAAGAGAATGGACATGGACCAGAAGTAAATGGACTACTCGGAGGAGACAATTCACTTGCAGGTATGCCCAGGCAAGTGAGGAATTGTTTAAGATCAATTTTAAAATGGATGTGTCCACTGACAATGTGCCAGCAATTGATAAATTTTGATATTCATAATAACATTGTCAACAGGAAAATGTTAAGCTTTAGACTTTCAGGACATGCATTTCGTCACAACTGTCACGTGACAATTACAGAACAACGTATTTCAGCTTGACATTTTTGAAGAGTATAAAAGATAGTATGAAAACCATAATGAAGAGTAGCATATTTATGTTACCTGAAGAAGAAGGAGAAGATGGGTTTGGACTATCTTCTTGTGTATTTCCAGTTACGGAAAAGCCACCTACAGTTGTGTTATCCTCATTTATGTTGGATGATCCTGGTGTAGTTGACCTGCTAACTGATTGGGAATCTTGGTCACTTCCAGATCCACGGCGCTCATCCAAAGTAACCTGGATGGCTTCATCTCCAGGTTTCCTCGCTTTCTTATGCACTCTGGAATGCACAACAACTTGATGATAGGTACGAAATACTCTGCCACAGTCTGGGCATTCAGTTGGCTTTTCTTTCATATTTCCCTGGTTCTGTCCTAATCCAGAAATTTTATATTCCAGACCTTGATTCATTCCTTGTGTCATAAATTCCCTGTTTCCCATTAAATCATCTTTACCCAGAACTTCATTCAGGTTACTTCTTCTGGTGTTTTGAATCAGGTCACCATCTAGTTTCTGCTTTGATTTATCTCCAGCCACAGATACAAATTCGCCTTTCTCTTTGTCAATGTTGACACTGGCATTGGTCAGATTTTCTTCCTGACCAGGGTGCAGATGCTTCTTTGGCAGCATTGCTTGCTCCATTGCCATTCCTCTTGTCACCAGCTGCCAAGCCTGGTAGCTGTTTACTGGATCAAACTCTGCCACCCTGGCTACTGCTTGCAAACGCTCCATGCAGCTAGCCTTTAAAGGAGGTGCCAGTGACAGACATCCCAGTAAGGAACGTTTTTCCCCTTCCATGACAGCACGGGTTGTGCTACTCACAGGTACTAATAGCTTTCCAAGCATTTCTTTCTCCTTCCGTGCAATTTCTGCTTTATTATAATGAAGTTGGCTTTGTTCATTTAAGCTCAGTTTATCAGGCGATAAAAAACCACTCTGTAAACAAGACACATACGCTGAATAGACGTTGGAATGGGAATCTTGCACCATATTATTTAGAGTCACAGGCACCTCTGGATCACTCTGAGTTGTGTTCTTTACAGCTAATTTGTTAAGATGCACCTTCATGTGGTTTTTGAGAAACCAGGGCTCCTTGAATCGTCGTCCACAAATCTGACAGCTATGTTCAAAAGAGTCCTTGTGCTTTCGCATATGACCTTTCAGGAACCAGGCCTGGCTAAAGATCTGACCACAGACTTCACAGCGGAATTCATTACTGGGCTGCTCTCCATTTCCACTGGACCCTTGACCTGGCACTGATTCAGCAGTTATGTGTGCTTTCTCCACATGACTGATCAGGTCTTCCTCTTGAGAGGCAGCAAATTCACAAAGGGTGCACTTGTAAGGTTTGTGGAGTATCCGAATATGACGGTCTAGCTCCTCGCGTTTCTTAAACTTCCCCTTGCAAAATGTGCACCTGAATCCCACAGTAGCAGCTGCTGGTTCTTCCTGTGCACTTGTAGGCTTGGGACTACATATTGTGTTAGAAACTTCAGAACTACTCAGACTGGCTGGTAAAGGCAAGTTACTGGGGTTAACAACAGCTTGATGCTGCTTCCCATCGGCTCTTGGCTGGCCCAAGCCACTTTTCATCTGTTTATCCCTCAGGATAGCCCTTTCTTCCAGCTCATGCAGAAGCCTATTTTCCTCTCTGACCCTCCCACGACCTTTTCCAAGATTCCCAAGTTTGTGAGTCCGAAGATGAATCTTCAAGTTACCTTTCTGAGCTGCTCTGTGATCACAGTAAGGGCATTTGAATGGTTTTTCTCCAGTGTGAGTGCGCATGTGGAGTGACAAAATGCTGTTAAACCGAAAGCGCTTACCACAAATGGGGCATGGGTACTTTCTAGATTTTTTTGCATCATCTTCTGTGCCATTTATCTGTGAAATTATGCCAAGGTTCTGTCCGTTTAAGAAATGCTGTAAGTCAACTCTCCCATTCAGACCCAAGTTACTGTCAATGTCTGTATTCAGCTGACTTGACAGCATGGTCATTTGGCTGTTTATTGGCTGGTTAGCTGCAGTCACATGATGCTTTTCATCCAGTGATATTGCTGCTTTGTCCTCAGGGGTCTGTCTGGTCTGGAGTTCTGGAAAGGCATGTCCCAGTTGAGTTGTCAACTGATGCAGTTTCTGGGTTATTGGATACTGGCCATTCAATACTGGTTTGCTGAGTGGGACATCAGCTTCAGGCACTGCTGAAGATACACCAAGGCACAAACTTGCTTCCTCCATTCCTAATATTGAAAACAAAAGGTTTGTGTTAAATAATTAGAGCAGCTTAACATAACAGAGAAACATTGTTGCTCCACAAAATTGCATTTTAATTTCAATAATAAAAGTCTCGATCTAACATTATACTGGCTTCACAGCTCCATTTCTGGCTTCTAACAATATGGAACAATGAACCTCTTTTATATTAATTTCACAAAGCACAGATAAAACAGCCAGGCCTTAATTTCAAACCATCAAACAAAAAATATTCAATTACGCTTCTGTAAATTCAAGTTTAACATTTGATTTCCTCCTTATTATTCTCTTGATTATTAACATTTGCAATTCTGAATAAACGATGAGCCATACTGAATGATTCCCTATTTTAGCATCTACTTTATCCAATTGTGGATCAGTTTATCATGCTTAGCAAAAATGGTCTGATACTTACTTTCTTTCCTTAGTATATCAGGACCTTAAGGTTATATTATTTCTTTCAGAGCCATACAACATATGTAAAATGCTAAAAAGAGAAGTGACTGAATTGGTGTTGTCTCATTGTCTCATTCAAAACAACTACATTTCTATAATGAAGTTAGGCTTCTCACTAAAGATTAGAGATAGTTTTGTTTTGGTTAACTAATAACTTTTAAATCTGATTATTTTGCTGATTTATTATTGGCTCCTGTAACATATGATTATAATCACAAAATGGGTATTTGCAATTTAACTTCAAAAATACATTTTAAATTTAAAGCTGAAATATGTGAGAACCAAGCCTTTTTAGTTTGTGATTTTTTTAAAAAATCTCTGGACTGAAATGAGAAAGAATTGATTTAAAATCACAGTTTGGCAGGCATTGCACAAACAATTGTTTGAACAAGTAGTTAACTGAAGTTTGAATTGCAGATGAATTGAAGCTGAGGAAGTGTATAGATGCAGATTTGCTGCCAACAAGAGTTTGATAGGTCTGTGGACTAGTGACTGGTTATCAATGAGAAAGGGCTTTTGGTTGATTCTCAGGAAACTGAACAGCTTGGAGCTGAGAATAAATTACCCCAAGAGAAAATTCTTCAGTTACAGCGGGATATAGATAAGCTGCAGCGGGATATAGATAAGCTGCAGAGCTGGGCAGAAAGGTGGCAAATGGAGTTCAATGTAGCTAAGTGTGAGGTGATTCACTTTGGTAAGAGTAACAAAAAGTTGGGGTACTGGGCTAATGGTCGGATACTTGGTAGTGTGGATGAGCAGAGGGATCTTGGTGTCCATGTACACAGATCTTTGAAAGTTGCCACCCAGGTAAATAGTGCGGTGAAGAAGGCATAGCAGAAAGACAATATTCTCCCCTCTTAATACATTCTGTACCATTTTATGAGGCCTCCTGCCTCCCAAACCAACTCACTGGGCTGGTAAAATTCAGCCTATGTTCTTTATGTTGCCTGTTTGAGGGGGCATAGCTTTAAATTAAGGGGGGGGTAGGTATAGGACAGATGTTAGGGGTAGGTTCTTTACTCAGCGAGTCATGAGTTCATGGAATGCCCTGCCAGTAGCAGTGGTGGACTCTCCCTCATTATGGGCATTTAAGCGGGCATTGGATAGGCATATGGAGGATAGTGGGCTAGTGTAGGTTAGGTGGGCTTGGATCGGCGCAATATCGAGGGCCGAAGGGCCTGTACTGCGCTGTATTCTTCTATGTTCTATGTTATTCTCCTGGACAGGAGCAGTCTCTCTGTTCTCTGTAGTCAAACCACATTGTAAACCTAAAAAAAACTATGTATCTTTCCTGCAACAAGTTGTTGCTAGCTGTGACTTTTAACTGATAAATTAAAGATCATTTATAAGGGAATCAGCCACCTTATGTCTTTTACCAACCAATGGAAGAAACAAGAGAGGCAAAGTGCTGGCTAGTGGAAGAGGCATAAGGATCCCCTTAAAAACAGATCCTGGAAACAAAGACGACTGAATTGTCTTTTCAATTTTTTCCCCTTCATTCATTACACAGTTTACCCTGTCTGTTTGTCTGTCTATGTGCGTAAGGGGGAGTTTACAAGGCAATTAGAATTGTAATTAGTAGTGTTATATGCCAATGCGCTTCAGTGGGTCGGTGTGGACTTGTTGGGCCGAAGTGCCTGTTTCCACAGTGTAAGTAATCTAATCTAATCTAAGAGTCTGGTTACTAGTAATACATAGTGATTATTGCTCAGTATAGAAACCTGATTCACGCTTTCTATTGGCCTCCATTTACAAGTCAGGTAATGGGGAAATTTACATACTTCACAAAATCTTTACCTTTTGTGATGACTTTTAGAATAGTGGGGTTTGATTTTCGGTGTGCTGTCCCGATGAGTTGTAACAACTAAAATCGCAAGTGTTTAATATTACGCAAACAGCGTAATCCTTTACAAACAGCTAGCCAGATTTCAGTTGGAACAAAGCAAATTATTTGGCACTTCACACATTTTTCTTAAACAGAGCATATTGTAATTTGAGTGATATAAACACCTCACGTATGTATGGATATAACTGCTACAAAGAAAGTTAAAAGACAACAGTATATTTTAGACTTTTTCAATTTTCAGCTATTTTAATACTGTCAGACAGACCACCTTCTGATGAAATATTTACATGAACACCATTTTTGTACTCATGTCAAAATTCCACAGAACCGTTGAATGTGACCAAGTCCTTACATGTCCTTGCTCTGAATAGTTTGGTCCACTTTAAAAAAGACCAATGACATATTAAAGGCTGCAAATATTATTACTGCACTAGACAGCTGATATTATGATAAACCTCCGTTCAGGGTCATTAAGCAGCCGAAAACATTTCAGCAAAATATAGACCAACAATTTAAGCTTGCATATTAGCCCAGAGGGTTGGGATACTGAACAAGGACATTTTATTTTCTGCCTGCTAAAATCAACATTGTGGATGTTTTGAAGTTTAAAATAACAGTGGACCACAAATATGCAGCATCTCACTGAAGTTTATTCTGTTGCACAATATACAGCATTAAATAAGATTCAAAGTGTTTTTACTTAATTGGTAACGTGCTATGCATTCGAGAATGCTAAAGCAAAACTAGGTAATCCTAGTTTGACATTAAAAAAAAGAGACTGAATGCTAAGTTTAATGCAATTATGTGTTATACATTAATCCATCTACAGCTCCTGCTTCAGATCAAATCCCACATAGCTGGCATACTATTCTGAAGATCTAATAATATTTGAGCAAAACAAAATGCTATATGAATTCAATATAAAAAAAATCTGTTCACTTCCACACCTCATAGCCCCACTCCTTTATGCAATTGGGAAGATGAACATATGGGCTGCAAACATTAGGACAGTTCTGTCATATTGCCAGCATAATGCTCGGGTCCTAAGATGTGATGAACAGTATCAGTTTTCTCACTTAGCAGCGTGACTATAAACTGATCAAAGTTGCCACATATGCTGGTTAGTGGCTTTAAGTGTCAACAACAATCAGACCATGAACCTACATGAGCAGCACTGAGTGTCCAACTTTTAGTTGACCATCCAATACAAATTTCCCCACTCACAGGCAAATTCATTCCATTGAAATACACTTCCACAATGCTAACACCATGCGGACTCTGAATGATTCACTGCAATTTAAACTATGCATCCTAAAATTTGAATAGTTCCTGGTGAAAAAGATTGATTATACAAATCTTTTTCATTATAACATTATCTATTATGCATCTATAATTAGAGGTTACAGTAATACATTACAGCAAATCACACACGACAGTTAACCCCTTGCGAACTGAAATATTTCTTAAAGTTTATTTTCTTCCATTATAGTTTAATAAAATTTGCCTTTCTTTGACCAATTCCTCCCCTTTACTGAATCAACTTTTTGCTGATTTTACGGAAGTTGATAATCTTCAATCCTTCACCTGAGTGAGCATGATTAATTTAGTAGCAAGTTTTATTCAAAGCATTGAGGAAGGTAAAGGAGAGAGGATGCAGGAACTGGGTTGTGCTGGGTTCAGTTTTGCCAAGCTGGAACTGAACAGAGCTTTGAAAATGATGAACAGGATTTGGATTTGGAAGGCCTGCCCCTATTTCTGGGGAACACCATTGTTGTTGGAGGGGAAAGGGGCATGTTATGAGTTGCACACATGAAACTCAAATCTGCTAAGTCTTTTGAAAACAACGAAGAGTTTATCTTGACCCAGTTTCTGGTTGTCAAATGACCTACCCCATGACTTAAGGCTTAAACACTTCTGAAGGCTTCATTAACATGTGTAAGTCAAAAACTTAAGGTATGATAGATTGTAAACATGTCATTATCAGAGGATAATCACAGAGTTCTGAGGGATCCATTCTGTTAACATGCAGGTTGTTTGTGACTATAATAAGGTCCTCATGCACCTATGTGCTTTACGTCCAGAGTCTGTCATGCCTCTTTCATTCTGAGGCAGCCACATTCTTGTATGAGTTAATGTTTTTCATGGGCTTAATGCTCATGCTACAATAGTTCCAATCATTCCACTATGCCAAGCACAGTCACGGCAGATGTAGAGACAGGGAGCTCTACTGTCATTTTTAGAGGGAGCAGCTGTATCTGCACCAGCTCCCAAAGGTGCTTGGCCAAATGTAGGGACACATATTGTTATCATTCAATTAAATCTCTTGTTATCTAAGAATGGTGCTTCTTCTGTAAGTAGATGGTGAATCCTCTACAACTAATCACAAGATAAACCCAAGTCAAAAACATGTAAACATGTCATTATCAGAGGATAATCACAGAGTTCTGAGGGATCCATTCTGTTAACATGCAGGTTGTTTGTGACTATAATAAGGTCCTCATGCACCTCATGCACCTTCCTGAAGAAGGGCTAATGCCCGAAACGTCGATTCTCCTGTTCCCTAGATGCTGCCTGACCTGCTGCGCTTTTCCAGCAACACATTTCCATCTCTGATCTCCAGCATCTGCAGACCTCACTTTCTCCTCAAACCCAAGTCAAAGCAAAGACAAAGGAAGATTAGTGGCAGCAAATTACTTCAAACAACCCTTAGCCAGGAGCACTTACTGGTGCAGGTGCTAAATACCACAGTGGCCACAACCTTCCCAAACTAGACTCATGGTATGTGGCTGGTTACTGAGCTAAAAATACACCTAGTACAGAGGTGTCTGTTTACGAGGCCCCAATAACACTACAATACCAGCCACCTGCAAGAGAGGACCTGCATTGAGCAGGCTTTGGCTTGGAAAGATTGCATTCAGGTATCTTTAAATATCTTTGAGAAAAGACTTCAATGCTACAGACTACTAGGATATCAAGGATAATGATGGCCTACTGCATAAGTGAATACAGTGAAAGAGCATTCATATGATGAGGTGGAGGAGGATGATGAGATACAGATGGTATTGAGGCAAAGGACCACAAGAGAAACTCGAAAGGAAAGTCCCAAGTGTCCATGGTTACATCTGTACAAAAATGCATTGTCACCGAAGATACTATTTTAATACAGAGAGACAGTTCTCCCACTAGTCATGGCTAATTTGTAGCACATTTGGCAGCAAGTGCCAGACAGGCCATTGCCACTTGAGTGTGCAACAACATTAATACCATGTATCTTCCAGGAGATGCCCACTTCCAACAAGTGTGAATACCACAAGTTCCCCTGACAAGTAGTGGCATCACAACAGCAGAATTCCACACTCCCAGTATCCTGGGGTCACCAATATTCAGGAACTAACCTTGAGATTTCCTCTGACAGAGGGACTTGCAAGTGTATATTAAAGGCTAGACCTGGACACATCTTCACGTCATGCCTAGTCCACCATGCCAAAAGTGAGAAGCACTTGTACATATCAGTGCTGGTGACTGAAATGCAGTAACTCCATGCTGTAGAGGACAAAGTTGTACACGTGATCACCAAACCATCCATTTACATTGAATCTCACCCCTACAACTACTGCACAATGTGACAACTGCTACAATTAGTACAGCAACTCACCAATGAAGAGTCATCTAGACTCAAAACGTTAGTTTGTTCTGTCTCTACAGATTCTGCCTGACCTGCTGTGATTTCCATCAATTTTTGTTTTCAGCAACTTCTCAAGCCTTCTTGTCAGCACATAGCCTCTTCCACTTCAATGGTCCAAACCTGTGGGAGAACTGCTGTGCCTTCATTGAGTAACTGCCTTCAATAAGCCGCTTTGAGTTGAGCTACACCAGATGGACTGATGCTTCTCCTGAAGTCTGATCAGTACAATTTTCTCAAATATATTATGCATATGCGTACAATGGTGAAATAACCTGCAAATCCATAAACCTAGTAGACAACTATCTGCATTGAAAGCCTGAGGGAGGATCAGCCCTCCACTATTGAACATGTATGATGACATCTGGGCAGCACGGTGGCACAGTGGTTAGCACTGCTGCCTCACAGCACCAGAGACCTGGGGTCAATTCCCGCCTGACTGTGTGGAGTTTGCACATTCTCCCCGTGTCTGCGTGGGTTTCCTCCGGGTGCTCCAGTTTCCTCCCACAGTCCAAAGATGTGCAGGTTAGGTGAATTGGCCATGCTAAATTGTGGGCGGCACGGTGGCACGGTGGTTAGCACTGCTGCCTCACAGCGCCAGAGACCCGGGTTCAATTCCCGCCTCAGGCGACTGACTGTGTGGAGTTTGCATGTTCTCCCCGTGTCTGCGTGGGTTTCCTCCGGGTGCTCCGGTTTCCTCCCACAATCCAAAGATGTGCAAGTCAGGTGAATTGGCCATGCTAAATTGCCCGTAGTGTTAGGTAAGGGTTAAATGTAGGGGTATGGGTGGGTTACGCTTCGGCGGGTCGGTGTGGACTTGTTGGGCCGAAGGGCCTGTTTCCACACTGTAATGTAATGTAATCTAATCTAATCTAATCTAAATTGCCCGTAGTGTTAGCTGCAGAGATATATGTAGGGGAATGGGTCTGGGTGGGTAAGCTTCGGCGGGTCGGTGCGGACTTGTTGGGCCGAAGGGCCTGTTTCCACACTGTAAGTAATCTAATCTAATCTCATCTAAATTGTTTCATCATTGAGAGATGGACTGGAGGCTCCATTACCACAGGTAAGAACATACTGCTTTATGTTTACCCAGCAGCTGTCGTTATCACTTGACTATGACAGAACATCACATCCATTGAGAAGACATAGTTTCTAAATAACATGTATGAAAAAACTAACCATTCATATTGTGATACACAACATTACTAAGACCTCATCAATGTCTGAGGTGATATAATGTCTAGTGATCACAAACACTCCTATGTCGTTCTCCCTGTATTGTCTTAGAGAAGATGGAAGCGGAGTACTTACCTCTCCAGTTATAAAGCATCAAGAAGCATAGCAGATGGACCTTTTGTACAGAAATCCCTTGGTGACTTATTTGAGACTGTGGTCTCTGCTTTTTTGCAGGGACAGCCATGGCGCTCAAACACATACAGCAGATGAGGGCTTGCTGGCCAAGGGGCTGGGAAACCTGTGAAAGTTGACATGGCAGAAATGTTCTCAAAACACTCATCCTCCTGTCAGCCTTCTCAGCATGGAGTTGGCTTGCAGAAGAGTAGGATGGCAGAGGTTGCTGAGGCATATCTGGCAGTCTTTCAAGCTATCATTATCCCACCAGCATGGAGTTCTGTTGTGGGTTCCTCAGGTAATCAATAGATATCAGGGTTCATAATCTGAACCATCTACTTCACTGCTATGAGTGAGCCATAAACCCTTTGCAGTCATCATCATGCTGGTCTGGCATGCATGAGGCTCTCCATGAGAGAGCCATTTCCTTATGGGTGATCAAGCTCCTAAGACACGGTTGAGCTCATCACTGTGATAGACTTTTTTCCTTCTCTGTGAGGAGTGTACACAGCTGTCTCTGACTTAAACACCTCCACTTTCACTCTAATGTGAAATTCTTCGCCCAGTGACATTCTTGCTTAGCCTTTGGTCCACACTGATGTGCTAGCATCTATGTTGGGGGGGTGGAGTGGTCAGAAGTGATGGTGTGTCCTCAGACAACTCTTCCTCCTCCTGATGCCTGAAGAATAACTTGATTGAAGGTTGGGGAAAACAGGTGAATGGTGAGGGAATCAGTGTGAGACATGGCAGTAGTTAATTAAAGTTTAGACATTTTGAGAACACATACAGCTGCAGGCTCATGCCTTCAAACCTGTTATCAGAACAGTTAGCTGGCAAACCACACTTCATTTTCCACTTTGCACCATCTACTTAATAAGCTCCATCCACCTCACCTGTGTACGCATCACCCCCACCACTAAGATCAAGCTTGAAAGTGTCTCTAACAATGGCTTTAAAACCTGCTTTGAGCAATTTACCATCTCTAAAGATGGAAAACTGTGTGGCAGGATGAAGAATCTGCACTGATACAAAAAGTTAAACATAACTTACTCCTTTCTGCTGGCATTTGCTGGATCTGCAACCATCTCCATCTCCATGCCTGGGTGGTGAAAGGCTTTGCCAATAGGGCATGACTACACTGTGGGCATTTCTTGAACAAATTGAATAGGCACCATCAAAATCTATAAGGTTGATTTTTTTTCCAGAAATCAGCTTAATGTCAATTTTGTTAGATTTTCCAAAGAGTTTCTCCCTATGAGGCTTACTGAGATTTCTCACAAGATTTTCCCAAACTCACCTCATTACTGATACACCTCACTCCTACAGCATCCGGCTCTTGTATCCTCCACCTTGTCACAGGCAGAAAAGCTCACCACTAATATTCTCTGTAAGCTGCCTGGAGGTTCTGTGCACTTGGACCAGCATACTGCCACACTGACTTCAGATAACAAAAGAACCACAAAGGCCTTTGCAGCAGCAGAGAAATGTACAATGAAAGCAGCTTATTATGAAGGGACCTTCCAGGATTCCAGGCGCAGGCACCATTCCAACAATAGTTGTGCACTAGGTGAAGCATGGTCAGTCTGGAGTTGCCCTCTATGGTTTGTGTGAATTGCCCCAGACATGTCAGATAGAGGGAAACTGGCATGGCACTTTGCAGACAGATACCTGCAGGTCCTAGTGGACAGGGTGGTGATCCATGTCTTTCAGCTTTAAGAGTATTTTCTGTTTCTCCTCATTTACCTGCTTTATGATGGCTTCTCCTTCAAACATTGAGAAGTCCTGTAGATTTAATATATACATATATACACACATGCATATAATTTGGCCCATGATGAGAAACGCCAGCCTCCAGACTGTAGCCCACTCCCTCACCTCCAAACTGGTCTGGGGTGAGAAGGTGCAACTCTAGCCCAGCCTTGTCTCCAAAGAAATAGAGCAGTAAGGGGCACCTTATACTGAGGTGAATCTGCCAAATCAAGAAACCTGCTGACTCAAGTGACCTGCGTTAGTAGTGGAAATCTGGCCCAACTACTGAACATAATAATGCCCGAATTGTACCCTCAGTGGTAGTTACTGAATATTCATCAATGAAGTTAATTCAGGTCTATCTTCCTTTCCCTCACCTATGTACATATACCTATACTAAACTTAGCACCTCTATTGTCCCCTATGGAACCTGCTGACCACAGACTAGCATCCAAAAATGTGCAGGTCAGGCGAATTGGCCATGATAAATTGCATAGGGTTAGGTGCATTAGTCAGGGGTAAATATAGGGTAGGGTAGGGTAGGGGAATGGGTCTGGGTGGGTTACTCTTCAGACGGTCAGTGTGGACTTGTTGGGCTGAAGGACCTGTTTCCACACTGTAGGGAACCTAATGAAATCTAAATTTGGGATTTTCACAATTTGAAAAGCTTAGCTTCCCTTTGGATAAAGACTTCTAACCTTGCTAGGAAACCGTTAAATTCATAATTTAAAGGTATCTGAATTGTAATACTCAATTTCATAAAGTATGGCCATGGCAAATTCACAGAAACTTAAATACTGATATTACACCCTATCTTGTGCACCCCAAGCTTTATCTGGAGTCTGATTAATTATTTATGGAGAACCACAGCTTTCTGTCTGAACATCTGAGTTTAAGTCATGGGACTGTTCCTCATTCAAACCAAAGTAACTCATACAGACTGGTCTTACAGATTCTAAACCAAACCACTGCATGGAAATACCACTGATAGCACAACATTGTATCTCAGGTGGAGTCATCAAACCTTGCCTTGTAATAAGAGCCTCCTGTTGATTTAGACAGATTTGCAGTATTTGTAGTTAAAGTGCACACTATCTATACTGTCATAGCTGAAGAAAGAAATAGTGGAGATTAGAAAATAAAAAGAGAGGCTCACGTGGTGCTTTTCACAACTACCTGACTCAAAACATTTTACAGCCAAGGAAGTAAATATAATCACAGTTTTAATGAAAAAAAACTAAAGAGTACTGAAATAATACTATTAACTATATTTTTAGTTTGATGAAAAGTTGAAACTTGTTTCTCTGCAAGCAAAATATGCAATTTACATTAAGTGTACAGAACTATGTAGTTGTCTGCTTAAAAACACTTTCATTGCTACATTTTGCAGCACAACATTTGTAAACTTTCAAGGCCAGTGCTGTAGTTTTAATGATTAGAGTTTTGAAAATGAGTCCAAATTGCACGACCAGGTTTTTCAGTAGGGGTTGCACAGAAGCCCTCAGGCAAGAGGACTAATGCTGTTTTTCCCTTTTCCTATTCTAAAGATCCTTAAATAATTGCTAATGGACACACCATTTCCATAACTGGTCAGTACTGATCATAAATTGACCCTTGCACTTTCAAATTATATTTGGCCAATGCTGCAGCAAGTCACTGGGAGCATTTTAAATTCCACCTTCTAAAAAAAATTCAGTAAATATTTAAATATTATTCATTAATTATTACTTAACTAATACCACTAAACACAGCAGGTTATAAATATGTCATAAAATAAAAGCAGCTAATTAGAAAACTCACACTATGATAACTGTTATGAAAACCATTAACATTCATATTTAAAATGAGCTGGCCTATTTAGTTCAATTAAAATATCAAATTTTTAAAAAACTTCTGTTTTAAAAAAGTGCAAATTTGGATTTGGTGAGGCTTGTCCAGAAATGAAAGAATATCCACAAATTTCATATACCTCTCATGAAGTCGAATTAATTAAACTCCTGAATTCTTTTCCACTGCCGTCAGATATCAGCTTTTGTAGAGATTGGCCCATATTGTCAAATTCACTTACATCCAATTCAAAACTGTCCAATATCCATTTACACATAAGTTTTAAATGTCTTGATTTGTCCTTTGTCATTTCAATCACTTTCAAGATGCCTTAATATAACCCTATGCAAATTATATGGAAAATAAAATTAGTGTGAAATGATAGAGAAACATCCAATTAAATGAAAGTCAGATAACATGGATGAAAAGTTCTGTTCAGAATGCAGCAGTAAAACACAGAATTCTCGTTTTCACGACTGACTCTAGATATGAAAAACCACATCTTATTTTACAACAAACCTCTTCTTCTTTTATAGAGTGGCACAGGCACCAAACCAATTGTTTATAGTGTCATTGAGATGTACAGCATTGAAACAGAACCTTCAGTCTAACTCATCCGACCAGATATCCTGAATTAATCCAGTATCATTTGTAAGCATTTGGTCCATATCCTTCTAAACACTTCCTATTCATGTATTCATTCAGATGCCTTTTAAATGTTGTAATTGTACTTCATTACTTCCATTACTTCCTCTGGCAGCTCATTCCATATACGCAGCACAGTCTGCATGAAGATGTTTCCCCAAAGGTCCCTTTTAAATTTTTCCCCCTTTACCTTAAACCTATGCCCTCCAATTTTGGACCCGCCTACCCTGGGAAAAGGACCTTCGCTATTCACACTACCCGTGTCCTTCATGATTTTATAAACTTCTATAAGGTCACGTCTCAGCCTCTGACACTCCAGGGAAAATATCTCAGCCTATTCAGCCTCTCCCGATAGCTCAAAACTCTAACCCTGACACTATCCTTGTAAATATTTTCTGAACACTTTCAAGTTTAATAACATTTTTCCTATAGCAGGAAGACTAGAATTGAATGCAGTATTCCAAAAGTGGCCTAACCAATGTCCTGTACAGCCACAACATGACATCCTAACTCTATACTCAAAGTAATGACCAATAAAGACAAGTGCACTATATACTTTCTTGACTACACTGTTTACCTATGACTGCACTTTCAAGGAACTATGAATCTGCACTCCAAGGTCTCTTTGTTCAGTGACAGCCCCGAGGATCCTACCATTACGGAGATATGGTTAAAGGAGGGACAGGACTGGTTGTTTAATGTTGCAGGATATCACTGTTTCAGAAGGGACAGAAAGGGAAACAAAAGGGGTGGGGGAGTTGCATTGCTAATTAGGGATCACACCACAGCTGTGTTGAGGGAGCACACATTGGAGGGATCTTGCAGTGAGGCATTATGGGTGGAGCTCAGAATACGAAGGGTGAAATCATAATGTTGGGAGTTTTCTATAGACCTCCTCACAGCACACAAGAGACAGAGGAGCAGATATGTAGTCAGATATTGGAAAGGTGTGAAAAAAGCAAGGTAGTTGTGGTAGGTGACTTCAACTTTCATCTTATTGACTGGGACTCCCTTAGAGCCAGGGGCTCAGATGGAGAGTAATTTATTAGATGTGTTCAGGAGGGCTTTTTGAGACAGTACGTTGACAATCCAACCAGACAGGAGGCCATATCATGCTTAGTATTAGGGAGTGAGCCAGAACAGGTGATTGACATTTCAGTAAGAGAGCATTTTGGGCTTAGTGACCATAACTCCACAGGATTTCATGCAGTCATGTACAAGGATTAGAGTAGCCCTTGGGTAAGGGCCCTCAATTGGGCAAGGGCCAGTTACATCCAAATCAGTTAGGAACTGGGGAATGTAGATTGGGAGCAGTTATTTGAGAGCAAATCTACATCTGGCATGTGGGAGACTTTTAAAGACAGTTGATTAAAGTGCAGGACATGCATGTCCCTGCAAAACTAAAGGATAGGAATGGCAAGATTCAAGAACCATGGATAACAAGTGAAATTATAAGCTTAGCCAAAAGGGAAAAGGGAGCATTCAAAAGGTCTAGGCACCTACAAACTGATGAAGCCCTTAGGAGTGTAGAGAAAAATTAGGAGGTAACTTAAACACAGAATTAGGAAGGCTAAAAGGGGCCATGAAATGTCTTCAACAAACAGGATCAAGGAGAATCCCAAGGCTTTTTATGCATATATTAGAAGAAAGAGGGTAGCGAGGGAAAGAGAAGGACAACTTCTGGACAAAGGAGGGAAATTATGCATGGAGCCACAGGAAGTGAGAAAGATTCTTAATGAGTACTTTGTATTCGTATTCACCAAGGAGAAGGACATGATTGATGTTGAGGTCAGGGATAAAAGTGTGTGAATACTCTAGAGAATTGAAAGAGGAAGTTTTGGGTATCCTAAATTACAGCTGAAAATGTGTTGCTGGAAAAGCGCAGCAGGTCAGGCAGCATCCAGGGAACAGGAGAATCGACGTTTCGGGCATAAGCCCTTCTTCAGGAAGGGCTTATGCCCGAAACGTCGATTCTCCTGTTCCCTGGATGCTGCCTGACCTGCTGCGCTTTTCCAGCAACACATTTTCAGCTCTGATCTCCAGCATCTGCAGACCTCACTTTTATCCTAAATTACATTAAGGTAGTCAAATTCCTTGAGCCAGATGGGATCTATCCTAGATTACTGAAAGAGGCAAGGGAAGAAATAGCTGGGGCATTAGCAGACATCTTCACATCCTCTTTGACCACAGGCAAGTTCCAGAGGACTGGAGATTAGCAAATGTTGGTCCCTTGTTTAAGAAGGAAGCAAGGATTATCTAGGAAATTATAGACAAGTGAGCCTGGCATCTGTGGTGGGGAAGATCTTGGAGAAGATACAGAGGAAAAAATATATATGCACATTTGGAAGAAAATGGACTAGTTAGTGACAGATAGCATGGTTTCATACAAGGAAGTCATATCTCACCAATCTGACTGAATTTTTTGAAGAGGTGACAAAGATAATTGATGAGTCATAGAGTCATAGAGATGGACTGCATGGAAACAGACCCTTCGGTCCAACCTGTCCATGCCGACCAGATATCCCAACCCAATCTAGTCCCATCTGCCAGCACCCGGCCAATATCCCTCCAAACCCTTCCTATTCATATACCAATCCAAATGCCTCTGAAATGGTGCAATTGTACCAACCTCCACCACTTCCTCTGGCAGCTCATTCCACACACATACCACTCTGTGAAAAAGTTGCCCCGTAAGTCTCTTTTATATCTTTCCCCTCTCACCCTAAACCTATGCCCTCTAGTTCTGGACTCCACGACCTCAGGGAAAAGACTTTGCCTACTTACCCTATCCATGCCTGTCATAATTTTGTAAACCTCTAAAAGGTCACCCCTCAGTCTCCGACGTGCTCCAGGGAAAACAGCCCAAGCCTGTTCAGCGTCTCTTTATAGCTCAAATCCTCCAACCCTGGCAACATCCTTGTAAACCTTTTCTGAACCCTTTCAAGTTTCACAACATCTTTCTGATAGGAAGGAAACCAGAATTGCACACAATATTCCAACAGTGGCTTAACCAAGGTCCTGTACAGCTGCAACATGACCTCCCACTTCCTGTACTCAATACTCTGACCAATAAAGAAAAGCATACCAAACACCTTCTTCACTATCCTATCTACCTGCGATTCCAGTTTCAAGGAGCTATGAACCTGCACTTCAAGGTCTCTTTGTTCAGCAACACTCCCTAGGACCTTACCATTAAGTGTATAAGTCCTGCAAAGATTTGCTTTCCCAAAATGCAGCACCTCGCATTTATCTGAATTAAACTCCATCTGCCACTTCTCAGCCCATTAGCCCATCTGAGGAAAGGGCTATGAATATAGTTTATATGGACTTTAGTAAGGCAGTTGCTAAAGTCCCACATGGCAGACTGGTACAAAAACTAAAGTCCTGTGGAATTCAGGGTGGGCTAGCTAGATAAATACAAAACATGCTTGGTCATAGAAGACAAAGAGTAGTGTTGTAAGGGTGTTTTTCAGAATGGAGACCAGTAACCTATGGTGCTCCACAGGGTTCGGCCTTAGGTCCTCTGTTGTTTATAGTATATATAAATAATCTGGAGGAAAATGTACGTGGTCTGATTAGTAAATTTGCAGATGTCACAAAGATTGGTAGAGTTGCTGATAGTGCCAATGATTATAAAAGGATACAACACAATATAGATAGATTGGCGACTCAGGGACAGAAATGGCATATGGAATTTAATCCAGACAAATTTAGGTGTGAATTATACTGTAAATGGCAGAACCCTTAGGAACATTAGCATACAGGTGGATCAGGGCGTGCAGGTCCACGGTTCCCCCCTAAAAGTGGCAACACAGCTGGCCTTGGTGATTTAGAAGGCATATGACATGCTTTCCTTCATCAGCCAGGGCATAGAGTTGGCAAACAATGTTGCAGTTCGGCCACATTTGGAGCATTGTGTGCAGTTTTGGTTAACATTACCAGAAGGACGTAAAAGCTTTGGAGAGAGTACAGAGAAGGTTCATCAGGATGTTGCCTGGTCTCGAGGCATTGGCTAATAGGAAAGGGTAAATAACTATGATTGTTTTCACTGAAAAGATGGCAGTTGTGAGGAGACTAAATAGAGGTCTACAAAGTTAAGACAGGCACAGGTGGATAGTCAGAGGCTTTTTCCCAGGGTGGAAGTTTCAATTACAAGGGGACACAGATTCAAGGAAAGAGGGGTAAAATTTAAGAGAGATGTGGTAGGAGCCAGGAATGCACCTCCAGAAGAGATAGTGGAAGCAAGCACATCTGTGACATTGAAGCGGCATTTGACCAGTTACGTGAACAGGAGGGGTGGGGGGGGATAGAGGGATATGGACCAAATAAAGCCAGGTATTTTTCTTTAGTTTAGTTTAGAAATGATAATCGACACAGACTTGGAGAGCTGAAGATCCTGTTCCTGCACTGTACTTCTCTTTTGTTCTTATTAAGTGTATAGATCCTGCCCTGATTTGCCTTACCAAAATGCAACAGCTCACATTTATCTAAATTAAACTCCACCTGCCACTCCTCGGCCCACTGGCCCATCTGAACAAAGTCCCTCCTCACACATTTATGAATTCCAATAGTAGGGCTTTTATTCTCACACTTTATCATCACAGTTCAACAGAAGATGTATCTTGAAAATAAGTCAATCACTTCATGAAAGTTTGTGCATGGGATAGATGGTTGAGGGAGCTCAACAGATATAGCCCCTCCAATGAGAAATTAATTTGAAATGTTGAAAGAGTTCATGTGTTTATGACACAACATGTGAAATCTCCAATAATAAAATATATTAAATTTGAAAAAGAGATGACAAGTCAGGCTTTCAAAGTAGCATGTGTGACTGAAAATATGCAATATATGATCAAAATAGAAAACTGGGACTTAGTAGCTCAACAATCACATGAAATGGATCAAACTCTCTTAGCTCACTGCGTGATGTAGACCCCACAGAAAATAACTACTTCTGAGCAGCAGCATATAATGGAACTATGTACAACTGAAAACAGCAAAGTACTCAACGAGACACCACACCAAAGTCCTCACAACAGTCACAACACATAACATCATTCATGACTCTTAGAACAGAGGATTTAATTTAGTGACAGATGGCACTGTGGGCAACTTTCATCATGCCAATCAATGCCAAAACAATCAAAACAAAATCTAAAAATCTGCATTGCCTTTATCTGATGAGACACAAAAAGACAGAAATCCAAGTGAGCATTATTCTTATGAAATGTTTTCCTCTCAGTAAAATAGCATGATGCAACAAAAATAGACACTACAATACCACATTCCATTATAGAAAGTACTGATGCACACCTTTGATCCAACAATACACATTCACAGTCTGCACAGACCCTTACTTTTCAAAAAAGATTGAAATAACAACAGAACTAAATAAATGGGGAAAGAATGTGTAAACTCTTTCTTCCAAAATGCTATCAACAGAAGGACAGACAAACTACAAGAAAGGTGATGGCTCAGAAATTGAAAAAGCAACGAAACTGCACAGATACTATATTATACATGGGTATGTGAAGTGTTGGGCCTTCTTAGTCTCAGCTGAAGGCTGGGACATTGCTTTAATACTAAAGAAAATAGACATGATTTCCTGGAGTAGACAGAAGAATCATCGATGAAAACAGCACACAAAAAAAATGCTAGCATCTACAGGAAATATTAAATCTCACCTCCAGTAACTGTGCATAACTATTACATGTTCGTGGGAATAAAAACACATGACACAATAATCCTTTCCACCTTAGTACTGATGTAGAGTCCTGAATCTGATCAACATTGGTAATAACATGAAGATCAGTTGTATATAAAGTCAGTAAATTTGTCGTATAATAATAACTATAATGTGAATAAACTGTGAAATAGAAATCAAGTCAAGAGATAACAAAATGCTCACTTTTCATGCACTTTGTTCAACAAACATATTACAGAGAAATCTTCACAATTGCATTACACAGATCACTGGACCTAAATTTCTATAGAACGTTAACTCACGCGACATTAAAACAATCCACTTATACTGAGAATGTGAAGAAGAGACTGTGTCTGGGAGGAAATAGACTTGCATTTTGGAAGGCCAATTGGCCTTACACAACCAAACTTATTTACGATCATTTCCATAAAGCTTCCATTACTGCTGGAGTTTTACTTATCAAATCACAACATATCAGACAAATTTAATTACTAAAATTTGGAAACTGTTTTTATATTTCCAGTGGGCATCGTGCGCACTGAGACTGTGGAACACCCTGCTACTCATAACATGATATCCAAAAAATTTTAACACCAAGGCCTCACCCACAATGGGTAAAGACAAAAATGGTTAGAGACAAAAAAACTGCAGATGCTGGAATCCAATAGACACGTAGGAGGCTGGAAGAACACAGCAAGCCAGGCAGCATCAGGAGGTGGAGAAGTCAATGTTTCGGTATAATCCTTTTTCAGGTCCTGAAGAAGGGTTACACATGAAACATTGACTTCTCCACCTCCTGATGCTGCCTGGCTTGCTGCGTTCTTCCAGCCTTCTGCTTGTCTACCTCAACCGCATATGGCCAGCCAGTTTTCCACCATCTGACTGATGGAGGAGTGTGATATACCAGGCAGTAGAAGACTATCATCAGGCAATCAGGTAAGCGTTTGGGAGATGATGTCAATGGCATTGCAGTCAGGGAGGGGGTGAGGAAAGCCCAAGTTGTACATCCCTGTTCTTCCCTATACACAAGAAAACAAAACAATAAACTAACTCACCTTCTGGGGCTTCTGCTCGGCCTACCATCTTGTGCCAGTTTGTCCGGGGAGGAAACTCCTATCAATTCCCTAACACTAATGCTAGTTAAAGTGGTCAATATTATTTACCAACCTGTTCAGATATGTTGTATGTTATGATACTCCTCTGTAGCAGGTGAGACTTGAATCTCTTTGTGTTGCAGGTGGGATCTAAGGATCCTTGCACGATTCTACCCAGTGCATCCAATGTCACCTTTCTACTTATTTTAATGTCCTAAGATCCCACCAGGACCAGGGGACATACTGATGTTTGGCCTCATTACTTTCCACAGTACTTTTTTTAGTGCTTGTGATTGTATTTATTTCTTCTTCCCCTTGATAATTTAGTATTTCTGGAATGCAAATAGTGTCTTCTACTGTGAAGACTGATGCAAAGTATTTAGTCAACTTCCCTGCCATTTGCTCCTTTCCCATTGTCATTTCCGCAGCCTCATGTTGACTTGATGTCGCTCTTCCTTTTTATGTTTTTACAAAGGTCTTGCTTTTGATGTTGATATTACTTATATTTTTATGCTTCATGTCTATTTTCTCTTTTTTGATCAGGTTTTGATATTTTTCAAAACTTCCCCAATCCTCTGGTTTAACAATAATATCTGCCACATTGTATATCTCTCCTCCAATTTAATGCTATCTTTAACTTACCTGGTTAGCAAGGTTTGGCTTATCCGCTTCCTCGGATACTTCCTTCTCACTGGATACGAGGATATTGAATTCTTTCCTCATTGTTCATCAACCACTTTGTTACTAACCTGCTCCCCCCCCCCCCCCCCCCCCAACCCAGTGTACTCCAGGTAGTTCTGTCCTCATTTCTCTGTCATCACCTTATTTAACAGTTGTTTCCAACTGGGGTTTCTCACTCCCTGGATGAATGCTAAATTTCACCATGTAATGGTCACTATTTTCTAGGCAATCTTTTAATCTGTGATCATTTATTAAACCTGCTTCACATTGCATCACCAGACTCAAAATACCCCTGATCCCTGGTTGAATCCATAACATATTGTTCTAGGAAACAGTCCTGAAATACTGTATGACTTCTTCCTTGTGGCTACCCATGATTAATCTACTGACTTTTTAACACACTTTTTCAAAAATTTACTTTCAGTCCTCCAGTATAGTTACTGTTAAGGGTGTTTATAGTGTACTCCCACCAGTATTTTCTTCTTTGTTATTTCTTACCTTCATCCATATGTATTTTACACCATCCAATCCAAGATAACTGCTTGCTGTCATACTTATTCCATCTGGTACTAACCAAGTGACTGTACCACCCTTTCTTCCTTGCCTTTTGAAATAACTCTCCAAAGGCCATTATTGCATCACAAAATTGCCCTTTATTTTCAACTGCATAGTACATGACACTGACCCAGCTCGCTCAGAACTGAATACTAGAGTGAGCAGAACCCCTGACAATCCTATTTATATCTGTCAGCCAGGGCTCCCTGATTGGGCTGGGTTAACAGCCCAATCAGGGATCTCATGCTCTAGGAGATAGACCTGGCTGACCTCGTTCCAATCACATCCGTCTTTTCAGAAAGTCAGATACCCCTGAATATTTTGTTCCCTACTTTGATCTCCTTGTAACCATGCCTCTGTAATAGCTATAAGATCATACCCATTAATCTCTATTTGTGCCATTAATTCATTTAATTTGTTCTGCATACCATGTGCATTCAAGTGAAAAACCATTAATCTTTCCTTTTTAATGACTGTTTTCACCTTTGACCCTATCTAGATATTGCTATTCAAACAGATGTCCTGCAATGCCACCCATATCCTTTTACTTTGTATGTCTAAATTTCACCTCTCCCAACCTTCCCCCACTCTAGTTTGTTTAAAGTTCTCTCTACAGCCCTAGTTATTTGATTCACCAGGACACTGATCCCAGCATGTTTCAAGTGAAACCCACCCCTTTAGAAGAGTACTGGTGCCAGTGCCCCACGAACTGAAATCCATTCCATCTACACCAGTCTTTGGATCATGCATTTAATTCCTTGGCTTTACCAACTTAACTATATGCCAGTATGCCTATAGCTTGAGTAGTAATCCAGAGATTATTACTTTGGGAGGCTTTGTTTTTCAATTGAACTCCTAAGTGTTCAAACTCTTTAAACAGAAACTTCTTTCAAGTCTTGTTGCTGCTGTTAATGCCAATGTGGACAACAGCAACTGGGAGCCACCTCTCCTACTCAAACGTTCCTGTTCAAATCCAACCCCAACCAGTGACACTTTTCTTTCCAAGATGCTTTCTGACGAGCTTAAGTATCCCTAAAGTTTCTGCTTTTATTTCAAGAGTAAAATTGGAACAATTCATGTGGGCGGCAGGGTGACTCAGTGGTTAGCACTGCAACCTCACAGCACCAGTGTCCCAGTTCAATACCAGCCTTGGGTGACTGTCTGTGTGGAGTTTGCACATTCTCCCTGTGTCTACGTGGGTTTCCTCCGGGTGCTCCGGTTTCCTCCCAAGTTCAAAGATATGCAGGTCAGGTGAATTGGCCATGCTAAATTACATGGTAGTGTTAGGTGCATTAGTCAGAGTGAAATGGGTCTGGATGGGTTACTCTTCGGAGGGTCGGTGTGGACTTGTTGGGCCGAAGGGCCTGTTTCCACACTGTAGGGAATCTTAAAAAAAATAATTCTTTATGCAAATATTGATAGAGGTTTGTAACTCATTCCCACAAATCTCAATCACAGCTAAAACAAAAACAGAAATTGTTGGAGGAACTCAGCAGATTTGGCAGCTTCTGTGAAAAGAAAGCAGTAATTAATGCCAGATCAATTGTTAATTTTAAAGCTGAAATTGTTCTGTTATGTCTCAACATCACTGTGCTTTAAAAGAAATCTCATGACATTGTCTGAGGGTGACCTGAGGGTATAAAGGCTTTATACTTCCTTCCCCATCTTATATAGAAACATATAAGTTGGGGGAAGGAGAAGGCCATTCAGCCCTTTGAGCCTGCCCGCCATTCATCCCGATCATGGCTGATCGTCCAACTCAATCGCCTAATTCTGCTTTCTCCCCATAACTCTTGATATCATCCCCTACCAAGTGCTATATCTCGCCATCTCCTGGATGTATTCAATGTTTTGGCATCAAATACTTCCTATGGCAATGAATTCCACAAGTTCACCACACTTTGGGTGAAAAAATGTCTCCTCAGTGAAGAAATATCTCCTCTCCTTACTGTAGGAAATACTTGAAATATGACACATTACCCAAAGTAGGCTGCTGTGTTGTAACCTATGAGCTTAATATCATTCCAGGTGCTTTGATGTATGAGAATGAAATGTTTCTGCATAATAGTTGTCTGTAATGAATGTCTGTTGGATTATTCAGTGCCACAATATCCGTACTTTGTTTCTTACATTTTGGGTGATAGCATAAGCATTGCCATGTAAGATAAAATACCCTGTTGGGGGCATACTCACACCATGGTTAGCAGTGGTAGCCATGTATCAAAGGCTCCAAGACTTGGCTGGTAGATATTTGGAAAAGTGATTGAACAATAACTAAACAAAAACTTTGGACATGAGAAAATTCAAACAAAGTGACAGTATTTTCCCCCTTTCAGCAATAATGTTCTTGATGACAGAGAGCCTACAGATAGGTAGGTAGGGCACTGACTACCATGGAAAATAATGATTTGGAGATGCTGGTGTTGGACTGGGGTGTACAAAATTAAAAATCACACAACACCAGGTTATAGTCCAACAGGTTTAATTGGAAGCACACTAGCTTTCAGAGCGACGCTCCTTCATCAGGTGATAGTGGAGGGCTCGATTGTAACACAGAATTTATAGCAAAAGTTTGCTAATTTTTGCTGTAAATTTTCGCTATAAATTCTGTGTTACGATCGAGCCGTCCACTATCACCTGATGAAGGAGCGTCACTCCGAAAGCTAGTGTGCTTCCAATTAAACCTGTTGGACTATAACCTGGTGTTGTGTGATCTTTAACATGGAAAACAATGTTAACATCAGAATTTTAAAACAAGTGAAAATCATAATTTTTTATTTTTTTCAGTTGCATACATTTAAATTTCTGAAAGGTTATGTTGTACAAACCTTACTGGGTCCTTTTCAGAAGTACCAGATATAGACAAGAACACCACATTAGATGTAACATATATGAATTTTAAAAAGCCCTTTGATGAGATAACATCTAATGCATATGGAGTCAGGATAGTAGAATAGATTGAAAGATGCCACAAAAGAAAAATGTGGTTTTAAAGGGACATTTCTCAAACTGGCAGAAAGTGGCAAGTGGTGTCAGGAATCCACGTTAGGATCAATGCTGCAGACCAATGAATACTTATTTAATCCAGAGATTGGAGGAATAGATCTGAAGTCTCAATTGCCAGTGGGGCAGGAATGGACGTGGGGATAATTGGAAATTTGCACACCCAAGGTTAACGCTAGGTACTGCCACTTCCAGACCACTCCATTGACTTGTAGAGATATAACATGAACTGAAAGAATCAAATGGCCTCCTTCGTTACTGTACCCATTCGATGACTTGATGAGAAGACAGCTGTCTTTGAGAAGGCAGCCCCTAACCTGGCTGCCACCTACCTTCACTGTGGCTGGCTGAAAAGATGTGCCCACCTCCTCTCCAATCAGCCTCATATTTAGACATAGGAGTGTGATCCAGAATTCATCTGGATGTCAGGTTCCCGACCCATCTGTGAAAATTCATCTCATGGTGTCACAACTTGAGGGGATACTAAATTTGGGTGTTTCTAATAAAATGGAAGAAAGCATCAACATGGAGAAAACATTTGCAGATTTGTAGAGTGAATGAATAAATAACAGTTGGAATTCAATACAATAATATGTCTGGCAATTAACTTCAGTACAACAAATTGGTAGGAGGAGTATCCTTAAAGAACTAAATATGGTGGAACAAAGAAATCTGGGAACACAGGTATTAAAATTTCTAGAAGTTGATGACAGAATAACATTTGTGAACAAAAGACTGCAGTTGACTGCTACAGGAACAGAATCCAAAAGTAAGGAAATCTTACTCTATTTACATAGAATTGTGCTCAGGTTGCACTTGGAATATTGTGTGCGGTTCTTGTATCCAAATTACAATAAAGCTGAAGAAAGTGCACAAAATATTTACAGGATGTCACTAGAATTGAGAGGATGTAGCAATCAGGCAAGAATGAGAAGACTGTTTCTTGCTATTGAAGAGATCCGACAGAGGTTGTCAAATCTTGAAGTAGTTCAATAGGATCAACAAAAATCAATTATTTCCACTTCTGGTAGTGTCCAGGAAGCATCGATATAAACAAGTTATAAATGGATCAAATCAGGAATTTTATATGAATTTCTTTAATCAGACAGTGCAATTTTTCTCATTTTCAGACTAAGTGGGAGGATACTTAGAGTCATAGAGTCATAGAGATGTACAGCATGGAAACAGACCCTTTGGTTCAACCTATCCATGCCAATCAGATATCCAAACACAATCTAGTCCCACCTGCCAGCACCTGGCCCACATCCCTCCAAACCCTTCCTATTCATATACCCATCCAAATGCCTCTTAAATGTTGCAGTTGTACCAGCCTTCACCACTTCCTCTGACTTGTTAGATATCTTTCCATTCCCAAGAAAACTCATCCGATTGTGCACCAACAGCTTGTTAACAGCTGACTGGTGATGTTCAGCAAGTAACTCAGCCTAACGCAGGCTTCACCAATGATTAGATTCCCTACAGTATGGAAACAGGCCCTTCAGCCCAACAAGTTTACACCGACCCTCCGAAGAGTAACCCACCAAGATCCAATTCCCTCTGACTAATGCACCTAACACTATGGGCAATTTACCTGACCGGCACATCTTTGGACTGTGGGAGGAAACCGAAGCACTCAGAGGAAATCCATGCAGACACAGGCCAGAATCAAACCCGGGTCCCTGGTGTTGTGAGGCAGCAGTGCTAACCACTGAGCCACCGTGCCGCCAGATCCCAGTGGTATCCCAGATCCTGAAAAGTTGCTGGCCAATTAGAGGTGCATGACTTCTGGGTCCTAAAGACTATTGGTTGTGGCCGACACTTCAAGGGATCCTATAGTGAAAATACAGATAATTTATTTTACTTGTCACTTGGTGGAGATTGTAATAAGAGGGGCTCAAGAGGATAATGGCAAAATCAGGAGATTGGCTTTCAGATTGGAGTACTTGGAGGCCCTCTCAAACTATTCAGGCAGTTCATCTTTTCTTAACTTTTAGGATGGCAGGTAATTGGAGAGGTGGCAAGTTGAGGCCCTGAAGTGACCATTTATTGACCACTTAAAGGTGGCAGGTCAAGGAAGACCCCAATGACCTTTTCACCACAATTTAATAAATGAGATGGCAAGAAAGTTGAGAGTATCCCTCCATGGCCAAAGTACCCAATTACTCCCCCTCTTGCCACCTCACTTTTTGGGAGGGGAAAACTGCACCCAGAGAGTGCTGAAAGATGGAACCTTGAATTAATGGAGTGATTGAAGCAGATTGCATTGACACATTAAGATATCCACATGAGGGAAAAGGATTAGAGTGTGGGAACAGATTAGAGTTGGAGGAGGCTCTTGTAGATTATCAACATTGATAACTGATAAGGAATAATAGATAATAAGACTTGCTGGGGTAAATGGTCTGTTTCTATGTTTTAGATTCTATGCATGTCAAGGACATGTCATGAAACAGTGACATGTAGAAAATGTATCACTCATTTCACAAATGAACTTGTTCACACCTATACTGCAGTCAGCACCACCTGGTGATTTATTTTTCATAAACCATTTGGCCCTGACATGCATAACATGCTGTAGCATTTTGATAGGGTTACATTACACCAAACTAGCTTGGTTCATATCCTAAGTAAAATAAAAAGAAAATGAATTTATACAGTACCTTTCACGATTTTAGCAAGTTCCAAAGCATATTACAGTCAATTCATTACTTTTGATTTGAAATCACTGTTGTAATGTTGGAAACACCACATCACACACTAAGCAGCTCTACAAACAGCAATCAAACTTGATATTAATCAAATAATCAGTATTAGTGATTTGATAAAGGAATATGTATTGGCCACATTAGCTGGGAGAACTCCCTGCTTTCTGTTAATTCTGCTCTGGGATCTTTTACATCTATCTAAGTCCCATTTTAAACTCACACCAAAACGACAGCCCTTCTGACACTGAAGTATTCCCTCAGTTTCACACCGAAGTGTCAACATAGATTATGTGCTCAAGTCTATAAAGTGATATTTGAACTTAGAACCATTTGACTTTGAGTTGAGTGCTATTGGTGAACCATTGCTGACATTATTAATATTTGTAGGTCAGAGTTTTTCACTGCATACTTTACTAAGTCTCAGTTGAAATTAAAAATATTAAATTACCATTATGTTCACTCAATTTAACAGCTTGATATTTATATTTTGTTTCAAACAATGTCTGGTATCTCAGACTTGCGATATACTCTGGGCCAAATTTTCATCTTGATGGTAAGGATCGGGAGCAATGAGGTTCTTGAAATCATGATCTCACTTCCTGATGGGCAGTGCTTGATTTTGGGGAGTGTGCTGGAATCAGGGCCATTGCTTCCTTCACGAGTGTGGAGGCACCTTTGGAGTAGAATCAATGTCTGACACAAAGGTGTGTTCATCTCTTGGGCCCATCTCTTGTATCATGCTGATGCAGCATGAATTGAAAGGAAGATTTTGGATGAACTAATCAGAAGCAGTGGGTCAGTTGAATGAATTTTAGTCTGTGAATACTTACTGTCGTGAATAATGTCACTTCTGATCAATAGCTTGTTGCCTCTGTGAGGATTGTCCTAGTATGAGGGAGCTCTCTGTCAACTCCTAACCTATAATATCACCAAATGCTGTAGGAATCTACTGCCTATGAATCCCCAGATCTGCGAAATCCAGTTTTGCTCTGCACTGCCCTATAAGGAAACACGATTACAGTACAATGTTACAAACAGGTGAGGAAAGGTGGACCAGTTCCCACTTTCTTCAATCTCCTTTGCTGATTGTAACAAAACCACCATTCAATGAGTTCATGGATGATCTGATAATCTTCAACTCCAGTTTCCTGTCTATTCTCTTTAACTTTGAATCCCTAATTGATTAAAAATCTGTCTATCTCTATCTTAATATGCTTAATGACCCTGCTATGACAGCCTTCTGTGGTAAAGAATTCCACATATTCACTAAACACCAACAGAAAATTTATTTTCCTCTCTCTCTGAAATGGATCTCTTACTTTGAGATTATGCCCTCTTGACTCTCCTACAAAAGCAAACAACCTTTGCTCACCTACTCTGTCAAGTTCCTAAGAACCTTGTATGTTTCGTAAGATCATTTCTCATACAACCTCTCCAATGAAGACAGGCCCAACCCACTCAACCTCACCTCATATCAAAATAAAAAATCAACCTCGTGAAGCTTCTCTGGATTGCCTCCATTGCTATCACATTGTTTCTTATATATTGAGACGATTTTATATTCCATTCTCTTTGGAATATTCCATAAACACACCCTTGGCAGGAAGAGAATCCTAGCATTTAGCTATAACAGAGAGAGGAATAAGAGCTTCCCCATCCAGCTTCAAGACACCAGCAACTGCAGAAAGCTGAAAATAAAAATCTTGATTCTGTGGGAGTTTGACACCAACCCTTCAGGCTGCTTTTAATGTTCCAACGTTTAAAATAAAACCAAGGCCTCAAAAGCTGTTTATTGGCTTTGAGCAGAGCACTTGGCAGAATGCCTCAACTTTTCTTCATAAAACAAACCATGACCAAAATACATTTCTTAAAACCATAGTATTGTTACACTATATGCCTCTGTAGAGACTTTGTAAAATCCTCACATCTTATCTTTCCACCTATTTTTGTGCCTTCTCCAAACTTGGCGATGGTAAATTCACTGGTAAATTACATATTGTAATTAATTGTGACCCTAACACTGATTCCTGTGGCATCTCAGTTGTTCCA
Source organism: Chiloscyllium plagiosum (assembly GCF_004010195.1). NCBI lineage: Eukaryota > Metazoa > Chordata > Chondrichthyes > Orectolobiformes > Hemiscylliidae > Chiloscyllium > Chiloscyllium plagiosum. The sequence continues at coordinate 36,558,158 of NC_057726.1, forward strand.
GGGTGCCATCCTAAAAATTTTCCCTTCACCTCAACTGTGTTCTATCGGTTGGCCAATACCCTACCATGCTAATAAACTACCTCCAATACCATGGCCTCTTGTCTCTTGCTTTATGTGTATTACCCTATTGAACATGTTTTGAAATTCCAATTATACTACATCTACTAGTTTCCTCCTCAAAAATGCTGATAAATTTGTCAGGCATGATTATTCATGAAGCCACACTGACTCTGTTTAATTATATTACGTGTTTCTAAATGCTCTGCTACTACACTGTTTATAATAGACCCTAACATTTTCCACAATGACAGTTGTGAATGTGGTTTTTTTAAAGATCCAAATGTGTTCTATCTTCAGCAAGTCAGAGTGCCTTAAACCGAAACACGAAAGATCAGTAGGTCCACTACAACAATGGTATCCTGCCTGATTCCTCTCCACATCTCTGATCTGTGGTCCACTCTGTAGCTCAGCATCCTCTGCATTGGTGTCTGCTGTCTCTTCTTCTCCCATCTTTCCTCTGATGAAATGAGTGTCTTACGTTCTGTCTCCTCAAGCTACAAATCCCTCTCCTGTGCTATTTTGTGCAACATCCAGCATTACAAAGTGATCCAATGAACTCCTGGCAGTGTGTGTTGGAGAACTTCACCAGACCAGTCAATGTATTATCATCACACTTGTGTAGACCTATTAGCCCCTTGTTTCCCAGAATCCATCTGCATCTGCTTTATTACTTATTGTGTGGGGGCCATTGGTCATTGGACAGAAGAGCTGTGGCAGCCTGTACTCGCACAGTAAAAGTGCGCCACGGAAGCTTCCTGAGAACATGAACAGCTGTGCAGAAAGTTCTTCCTGTGGTTATATACCACCAGCTGGACATCGATGTCATGGTATTCAGGAGGGTATAAATCTCCCTGAACAGCTAAAGTCACCTCCTGTCTAAATGCCCTGAATATGTGTATGTGTGTGCGTGTGTGTGCGCGCGCGCGTGTGAATGAACCACACTCCTGCTGTCACCCCTCCAATGTCCAAAGCCAGTGCCTTCACAGAGACTTTCCAATTGATATGCTGCAAAACCCTCCATACTTGTAAGTTTTCAAATGTTTTCCACAATTCGGAGGGGTTGTTTGTTACATTCCAAACTGCAATGCTGTAGTTCACAATGGTTTCCAAACCCTACAACACACCTTCAATATTTTGAAATGACTTTAAGCAGTCTTTACTATGGTAAGGGTGACACATCCCCACTGACTCACCCATTGTCTGGACCTTGAAGGTGGCCAACGCCAGAAACAAGGGAGGGATTGTGAATGTGGGTCGTGGCCACTTCTGTAATGCTTAGCCAATAGGAGTCAGCCTCACAACATCCCACTTTCCAACTTGGTATATTTCATTTACTAGGTGATATTCCAGTTGACTTGTTTTTTCATACGTTCAGTAGATTTTTGAAAGCTTCAGGTTGATAATATTGATTTTACCATTACACAATGACAATGCCTTATAATTGGAAAATTAAAACATCATCATGTAGCCAGAACTTGCACTGGGATTCAAAATAAGAAAAAAAGGGATAGTTGCATTTGTACATTGTCTTATCACACAGTGGTTTATCCTTTAGAGTTTACTAACTATTATTATGCAGGCAAAAAGTACAGCCATCTACACCAAAAATATTTTCCAAATAGTATTGAAATGAAGGACTGATTAATGTGTTTTGTGTTGGTATTTGGTGAAGGGGAATCTTGGATTGCAATCCAGCTCTCTGCAAATAATGTCCAAGAATCTGTTCACCCAAAGGCAAATAAAGCTTTGGTATAACAGCTCATCTAATGCCTGATGCCACTGAAATTGCAACTCTTACTCAGTATTACACCGGAGTGCAAGTCTAATGTATTTGTGCATGGGGTTCTAACCTGCACACCTGTGATCCATGAATAAGAGGCCCATGAATGAAACCGATTGTAAAATTAAAGTCTGCAATAATTAGAAGCTGCTGCTTTTTGCCCACAGCACATTCAGTTTATGCATTGCTAATAAGGAACTGTAACCTCTGTAATCCCTATAAAAGTAGCAGAGGGTGTTACTGAAGTGTTTAAAAAGAAGTGTTTACAAGCTTAACTGTTAAAACCACTTTTCTGTCCAGAAACCAGTTTATACATGAATCTTTTAAATCAAAGATTGTGAAAGGCTTGAATCAACACTAATGCTGTAGAACTGTGATCACAAACTGAGTTGTCGATGGGTGATTTACATTTTTAATGGCAGTCAGACAATATTTTAAGGAGCTAGATACATGCCTGCTGTTATTAACATTCAACAAGGAAATGCTTGTTGTTCATTGCCAAAATACCACAACAGAAAACACAAACGTGGAATAGAATTAGTTTCACCTCCGTTCAAACTTCACTAGTTACACTTGTGGTATTGTCTCCTGCACCATTACATTTTAGTACAATTCTGCAGCTTATAAGAGATTTGCACAGTGCCAGTCTTATATCTTAAAAAAGAGTTTTTTTTAAAAATCCACAAATTAAATCTCTTTATTGACTGCATGTTCATTGCTAAATATGGTAATCAAAGGGATGGGGGGAGAAAACAGTACAAACCAAACTATAATTTTTCACAAATGGCAAAAACAGTGATTGACAGCACAGGCCACACATGCATAATGCATCTTATCCACTTTTGCAGATTGCCTTGTTACTGGTAATGGGAATAGTATGTCATAAACCATTTTTGAAGCTGAAGTAAGAATTCTGTCAGACAATAAAATAGTAGAATAACCTTGACACAAAATATTTCAGTGCAATTTTTAACATATTTGAATTTTTGTTTTGCCAGAAAGAGTAAATATTCTCCAACTTTCAGTTAAAATGCAATTAATCTATTTGGTATCACAATTTTAAAAACTGACATTTACATACTATAAATCACAGTGTCACAACCCACAAATCACAACCTTGCACTTCATATGAGACAACATCTTATTTCATCAAGGGTCCTTTCTTGCCATCAGGCATGCACACCAGCAATATCATTTCACAGGCCCAATAATCAGCTTATTTATTATATTGCTGAATTTCAGTCTGCGCCATGATTATCTCAAAATGTATCCTTTACTGGGCAATATTTTGATGTAATCATCTCAAGCACAGGTGAATCTATTGCTTTGCAATGGTCATTTAAAAATGTAGGTGCCCATATCATTTGGCTTATTACTACCCAGCACTAATATCATAGTAAGTAACGACCATGCTTTAATGTAACAAGGGTTCTCTAATTCACCTTAAAAAGGAAATTCCTCCACCAGCCTAAACTTAGCCAGTAACTAGAATTCCAATTACTGCCAACATTTTAGCTTAATGTCTTGCCTGTTTGCATGTAATTTTTGCATATTTCTGTATCAGCAATGGATGTTAATAGGATTGCTGTAAACCTGCAAAAGAAGGTTTACTGAACCCTGTCTTGAGAAGAAACTAATATTGATTGTTGTGGTAGTTCTGACATTCTAAAAAAATGTTATTTTGTTATAAATTGTTACAACCAAACTTATGGCTGGAAAAAATCTTAATTTGACAGACTTTTGGATCCATCCATTTTCAATATACCAACAACATTTTAATCAACTTGCAGTTTGGCTCTTGTGGATATGTGTTTATGCGTCGGGGGAGAAGAATTGGGTCACAAGCAAGTACAGACATTGGTTGGCTTCAGACTCCCATAAACAATGATCCATCTCTAGTGATTTAAATTATGTGGAGAGATTGCAAATGCATTAATCTAGACTCTAATTCCAATGAAGTCAAATTGTGTTTGATTAGCTATTGTTTGTTGAAGGTGTTTACATTTATGGATCCCTTTGTCTCTGGTCTGTCACTGTAGGAAATATTTTCAAGTGAGATGGCTCTTGATTTATGATGAAGTATATCTTTTATCCTCTAATGCAATGACTTGGAGATCAGAGAACAAAGAATCATATAACTAGGCTGCTACCCCGTGTTCGTTAGTTTTTTTTCGGGCTTATTGTGCTACTACGACAGACTTTGGTATGGAAAGGAATTCCATGTTGTGCATTTTACAAGTAATGCTCTTTGTTTTGGATTTATGATCCATGTTTATTTACAAAAAAAAAACTGCAAAAGCAATAGAGCTTTTATTTTTTGAAATGAATTTGAAATAACTCCACAGAAGCTGGTATCCCGAAACTGAGTCACCTTTTACTTACATGTTAAAAGTCCTGGATACTGATCCAGCTTCCTCAGAGCCAGCTCTCAGAGTGAACAGAACCTCTGACACTCCTGTTCTTGTCTGTCAGCCAGGGTGCTGAGATTGGATCAGATTAACAGTTCCATACAGTGAACTCATATTCTATGAGGTCCACCTGGCGGACCTAGAGTTCCAATCTCTGCATCCCTCCACCTCTGAATCAGAGGACATAGGCTGGTTCTTTTATTTGTAGCTCCTCCCTGGGGTGTTTTAGCACTGGGTGAGGTTCCCCTCTCTAATACAGCAGGTGTATAATACACAGTGACTCGCCTCTTGCACCCAGTGCCACCTGGAATAAATTCATTCCCCCCTTCAGGCAGCAACATCCACTGTGTCCATCTCAGACCCTGAGGTATCTTCAACGCTTGACTGAAGGGGAGAATCCACTGGTTCTGGACCAGTCGCAAAGGCTGTTGAGGAGCCGGGCACATTTTGCTCCCGCACCTTTTGTGAGTTTGCAGCTTTCATGTGATCCACATGCTTGTTCATGATCATCGCAATGACCCAAACTTTCTCCGTCACTGGGCTTGACCTCAAATCAACCCTGCCTCTTACACGTGCACGGGCATTCCCATTCTTTTGGCACCAAACATCATCCCCTGAAGTAAACTGTCTCACTCACTTCGCTGAGTCTTGTGCCTAGCATTGACATTCCTGATGCCATTTCTCCATTCTCTCCCAACAGGTGCAGGAAGATCAGATTTAACTTGGTGTTGAGTCTTCTCCCCATTAGTAACACTGCTGGAGTTTTCCTTGTATTTGCATGAAGGGTGATCACATAATCAAATAGGAACCGGGACAGTTTGGTATCGAGTGAGGCTGTAGACTGTTTCTTTAAGCCTGCCTTCAAAGTTTGGACTACTCTTTCTGCCAGATCATTGGTGATGACTGGTATGGAGATATCCTTATATGACAAATACCATTCAACTTCAGGAAATACTCAAATTCCCTGCTTGTAAACGATAGCCTATCATCTGTTACCCACACTCTGGAAGTCCACGTATTACAAAAGATGCACGCAGTTTTTTTTATCTTCATCTCTGTGTTTGATGGATGCACTCTGTGCATGTCCAGCCACTTTGAGTGGGAGTCCACAATGACTATGGACATTGAGCCTATCAAAGAACCTGCATAGTCGACTTGTAAACAAGTTCAGGGTTTACCCGGCCATTCCTACGAATGTGGGGGAGCTGCTGGCAGTAATTTTTGTCCTTGTTGGCACTCTGGGCACTGCCCCAACAACACACATGTATGTCTGCATCCAGACCTGGCCATCAGACATAACTTCTTACCAACATTTGCATCTTGGAAACCCCTGGATGACCCTAGTGAAGCTCGGGACAATAATTCTTGCTCCCCGTTATAATATGCTGTTCTCTACCCATGGTCTGGTCTCTCTGGGTGCAAAATAGTTTCAGTTCTGATTGTGATGGCCCTTTGGTATCCCCCATCACCACCAGCTGGTTCAGATTTCCTGGGACGGCATCTTTCTGCATCCAAAGTCTGATGTTGTCAGCTGTAATTGGAAGTGAGTTCAGAAAATTTAAAATCACTACGGACTCTTCCAGTAGTAGTAGTAGTATCATCGATGCCAGCAGGAGGCCACATTTGCTACTTGGCCTCCCAGACCGTGTTCCAACTTGTAGTTATATGTACATAGTATTAGAGCCATCGCTGAATACGGCCTGTAGCTATAGGCAGCACTGCTTCATTTCCTTTAAATAGACCTAGCAGGGGTTTGTGGTCCATTATTATTACAAATTTACGTCCGTAGAAAGATAATGGTGGAACTTCCTGACTCCAAATGTGGCTACTAAACCTTCCTTCTGTATTTGGGCGTATTTGCATTTGCCAAAGTCCTGGTTGCATACACGATTGAGCATTTCTGTCCATTGGGCCACCTATGAGGTCATACTACACCAATGCCATATAGGAAGGCATCACATGTTAATGCCATGTCTCACGTGGGACCATAGTGTGCCAACACTTGAGAATGATAGCAGTTTTGTCACTTCCCGGAAAGCTATGGCTTGGCTACGTGACCATGTCCAAGGCTGACCCATTTTTAAGAGTTGATGCAAAGGTGCCAGAATGGAGGCCAGGTTGCCTATGAATTGAATTTATTGTCACATGTACCATGGCACAGTGAAAAGCTTTGTCTTGTGAACAATACAGGCAGATCACATAATTAAATAGCATTGATAAGAAAATAATAGGTAAACAGCAGCAAAAACCAAAACACAGGTATAGGCATATGCTAAGATTTTGTGAATCCATTCAGTATTCTAACAACAGTAGAGTAGAAACTGTTTTGAAACTGGCTGGTGCGTGTGTTCAGGCTTCTGTACCTTCTCCCCGATAGCAGAGGTTGTAGAAAAGCATTGCCAGGGTGAGATGGATCTTTGATAATGCTCGTGGCCTTTCCTTGACAGCGGGCCTTTAGATCAATTCTATAGATGGGAGATTGGCCTTTGTGATTGTCTGGGCCGAGTTCACTGTAACCGTTTCCGATCTTGAATGGTACAGTTGCCATACCAGGTAGTGATACATCTAGACAATGCTCCCAATGGCGCACCTATAAAAGCTGACAAGGGTATTCGCCGTCATGCCAAAGTTTCTCAGCTGCCTATACCAGCCCAAGGGAAGACATAAGCTCAGAACTGATGGCACATTTGATCACCCTCACTTTATCTTCCAATGGATATAATGGAGTGGACGGTCTTGTCTACTCTTTAGCTCAAGTGCACTACTTGGGTCACCTTGAACACATTTTTCCCTTCTAAGGCATACATCCATCTGGGAGAAATGTCTCAGGACTATGTCCAAGTTGTCTAAGTGTTCGTTATTGGCCTTTCCTGTTATCATTATGTCACCTAGATAAAGAGCAACCTAAGGTAGATCTCGTAAGATATTCTTCATCGTCTGCTGAAAAAGTGCATAGGCTGACAATTCCCCAAATGGCAGTCTCATATTGGTATAAATCCTTAAGGGTATTATTTGTAGCATACTTCTGGGAATCTTCATCTAACCACAATTGCAATACACATGGCTCATGTCCAGTTTTGTGAAGGACACATCCCCTGCCAGCTTTGCATATAAGTCCTCCATGCAAGGGATTGGGTATTTATCCAGCTGTGAACAACGGTTTACTGTTTGTTTAAAATTCCTACAAAGACAATCCATGAGGCTTCACAATTGGTACAAGCAATGCTGCCCATTCCACAAACTGGAATGGTTTGGTGATTCCTTCACTTTCTAGCCTTCTAATTTCTGCCTCTACTTTTGCCCTTAAGGCAAATAGAACTGGGCAGGCCATGCAGAATCCTGGTCAACATGGGAGGTGGCCTTGGCTTTTGTGATAGTCCCTAGACCTTCCTGAAAAACGTCCATGTATTTAATTAGGGCTTCACTCAGGCAGTCATTTTCTAATTGAAAAATGTTGAGCCAATCTCGGTGAATCTTTCTCAACCAATTGCACTCTATCAAGCTTGGACCTGAGCTACAATCAATGGTAACTGAACTAGCTGCTTCTCAAAGAGACCAGAACCAAAGTTACACCCTTAATCTGTAGAGGTTCCCTGGAATAGGTTCTCAGCCTAGCTGAGGTCTCAGGTAAGCTTAACGGTTGGAGTCCAGAGCAAATTTTGTGAAAGACTGGTTCTGCGACCACTGAAATGACCTTGCTGGTATCAACCTTCATTCGAATCAGGTGACTACTTAACCAGATGTTCATTTTGATTGGTTCTGATTTGGATGTTACTAAGCCATTTAATTATTCCCCTTCCAGGTGCAGGTGAACTTTCTGGAGTGTGCACTCTCCTGGATTCCGGCTCTGAGTTTTTTTTAAAACTCAATTTAGGTTCAGTGGAAGCAAATTGCTGGAGATGCTGGAATCCGTACTGAAAACAAAAAGTGCTGGAAATCACAGCAGCATCCATGGAGAGAGAGTGCAAGCTAACATTTCAAATCTAGATGACTCTTCATCAGAGATGTTATGAAGAGTCAACTGGACTCGAAACATTACTTGCTCTCTCTCCATAGGTTCAGTGGGACACTTTTGCTGTCTTGATTCTGCATACTGGTAGCAACTACAATGGCTTGCTGGCCTGGATCATGATAAAATTTAACCTTTTTCCTAAAGGTTGGCTTTGTTTTGGCATAATGTTGTGAACTTACCTAGAAGCCCTCTGTTCAGAATACATACTGAGTGAGACTATGCAATTGCCTTTACTCAAGTGGTGCTCCCCAAGCACAGTCAGACCCGGGGGGGATGTCCACTTTCATCAGAATAAACTGCAACCCATATGCTCCACTTGCCACATTGAGCGATGATAAATCCAGTTGTGGTGCCTGTAACTGGACTTCAGCTAGAAGGCACTTTTGCATGGTTACATCATTAATCCCACATACCAAAATGGTCTCTCAACATCTCAACAAGGGCTAAACCAAAGTCACATGCCTCTGCAAGTCATCTTAACCGAGTCAAGAAATTCTGATATGGATTCGCCTGGTTCTCAAATTGCCGCATAAAACCGCTAATGTCTTAGATATAAAGGAGGCTTGGGGTCATAATCTTCCTTAACAAAATTCCTTGACTCTTGAGAGATTTTAGTATCAGGTGCCTCAGGGAAAATTGCACTGCTAATAACTGAAAAACTGCAGGTTCACAAGCTGTCAGCAGAATTACTCGTTGCTTTTCATCTGCCCCAATGTCATTTGCCCAGAAAAAATAATGCATTCTTTCCACACACTGGCCCCAGTCTTCAACAGCAAGATCGAATGAGTCAAGCTTCCCAAATAGCGGTATGATGTCAGAAATGCTTACCCCAGCTCAAAGAAGACTGTTGCATTTAAATTTTGCCACTGAAATAACTCATTCAGAGGCTGGTAGCCCATTACCAAGTTACGCTTTATTTACATGTGGTGAGTCCTTGACACTGATCCAGTTCCCTCAGAGCCAGTTCTCAGGGTGAACAGAACCTCTGACACTGCTCTTTATTTTCTTTTCTTTCTCCCCACCAAGCTGCAGCAGTGCTTATATTTTCCCCAGCACCCATGTTGTGTGTGTGCAGGTGTGACACAAAGTGAAAGACAACAGGTGAACAAATCTATATTCAATTCCCAGCACCGGGAAGAAAGGAATTAGTCAGTGGCCCAAGTGGCCACTAACAAGCAGTGCACTTCTTAGAGGGCAATGCTGTGTGACCAAACAGTGAAGGGGAGGGCAGGGATTAAATCAAAATAGAGTTGGAGGGGGAAATAACACACTCCACTCCCTGCAGTGCCCACCTCTCCCTGAACAGCTCGAGGGTGTTGGTGGACACTGCATGCTCCTTCCCCAAAGACACCCGGGCTCTGACATACCCACGGAAGAGGGGCAGGCAATCGGCCCTAACAACCCCCTCCATGGCCTGCTTCCTGGACCTGTTTATGGCCAGTTTGGCCAGGCCCAGGAGCAGACCCACAAGGAGGTCTTCAGACCTGCCCTCCCTCCTCCGTACCGTGTGCCCAAAGATCAGGAGCATGGGACTGAAGTGCAACCAAAAGCAGAGGAGGAGGTTTTTCAGAAAATCAAAAAGGGAGTGCAAACGCCCACACCCAATGTATACATGGTCCACGGGCTCCACACTGCCACAGAACAAGCAGTTGGGCCGGGAGTCCGTGAACCACCGCAATCTGCGGTTGCAGGGGACCGCTGCGTGCAGCACCCTCCACCCCAGATCCCTGAGAGAAAGGGGGGCACCGCTGTTTATATCTGAGAGCCAGGGTTCCCCCTGATTGGGGCTGTTAATCTGGTCCAATCTGGGAACTCATTCTTGGCTGACCTCGTTCAAATCAGTACACAGTTAGAAATAGTAAAGCGATGGTTTATGAGATAAAAGACACAAAGCAGGAACAATCAACAGGTACTCAAAACGGAAAGCAGAGATAATCATCATCCTACAGGATCTGTGCGGAGGAATCAACTATTTATTATATTTATTAATGATTTAGATAACTAAATAGAGAGCCATTTATCTAAAATTGCAGAAAACATAAATATAGACAGCAATAGCAAGTTATGTGGATGAGAGTATGAAATTATAAAGAGACATTAATGTATTAAGTAAGTGGGCAGAAATTGCGGCAGATGGATTTGAATGCAAAAAAATGTAGTCATGCATTCTGGTTGAATAAATTTTTGATACAAGCAAAAGATAAAAAGATAGGAACTACTGAGATATAAAGAGATTTAGAGGTTCTTTACAAAGATCACTAAATGTAGTACACAGGCAGAAAAACAATCAAAGTGGAATGTTAGCCTTTATGTCTGCATGGAAAGAATAGAAAAGGGAGGAAGTTTTGTTACTGATATAGAAAGTCCTGGTCAGACCATATCTGGATTACTGTGTACAGTTCTGGGAACCAATGATCTGGAAAGGATATGGATTCAGATTTAGCAGCATATTAAATCTGAGTAGCAATGACATAAGCTAAGCTTGTATTCCCTGGAAGATTGAAGGTTGAGGGGAATTTGTTGAAGTTTGAAAGAAATTGATAAGATAGAAACACAGAAACATTTCCAATTAGTATGTGAATGAAAATCAGGCCATGCAAGAGAGAATTCAGAAAAATGATAGAATTGTGAAACTTTTTATCGACAAGTGTAATAGATGTTTGCATAATTAAAATTTTTAAATGTAATATATATTGTCTTTTTCCAGTCAAGGGTTTTAAAGGACATAGAGAACCAAGAGTTATGTCACTAGAGATTAACCGTGATCACACTAAATGGGAATACACTGAAAGGGCTGAATGGCCTATGTCTGTTCCCAAGGGATGAGTTTGAAGTTGGAAGGCAGGTAAAATCTTGCAGGCAACTTACCCACTGCCCACCCACCTGAATCTGCCCCCTCCACAGACAAGACAGCTGGCAGCTTCTCAGTCTGCGCTTAGACAAATTGAGGCCTTTATGTGGCCAATAAAAATTACCACTACAGGCCTCATCCTCCTGCCATTAGTACCTCACCTGTGTTGGAGGAGACTGTGAGGGAAAAACTGGGCAGCTTAGTTGAGCAGGTTGGAGTCAGGCAAGGTGGGGGTGGACCTTCCTTTGTAGGCCCCCTGGGCTCAACAGTAGTCCCTCCACAAGAGCACGAGCTTTCTTTATCTCTCTCTAGCCTCTAAGCAGTGGCCATTGCTCCCATCTGGGCTGCTGGGATAAGAGAGCTGCAAGTCATCTGATTGGCCAGCAACTCTCAAAGGTGGAACATGCTCCCCACTTATGAGGACAGAGGAGCAGAATTAGAATCAGGTCCATTGAGCCTGCTCTGCCATTCAATAAGATCATGGCCGATCTAGTTTTGGTCTGAACTCCACTTTTCTGTCTGCCCTCCATAATTCTTTATTTCCTTGTCTCTCAAAAAATCTGATTTTGCCTTAAGTAAATTTAATTACACCAATTTCTGAGAAAGAGAATAAAATCTCTTGAGGGAAAAATAGCCTCCTTATTTTTGCTTTAACAGGGACACTTGTATTGTTAAAAGATGTTCCATCATTATATTCTCCACCATACCACATCCTCTCAAGATCTTGTATGTTTCATTAAGATCACCTCTCATTCTGCTAAACTCCAATGGTGACATATCCAGCACGTGCAACCTTGCCCTCATCCCAGAAATGAATAGAGTGAATCTTTTCTGATCTACATTCAAATAAGAAGACCAATGCTGTACACAGTACTCCAAATGTGGTTTCACAAAGGCCCTGTACAGCTGTAATAAAACTTTTCCACTTTTATACTCCATTCCCCTTGCAATAAATCCTAGCATGCCATTTACTTTCCTCATAACTTTCTGTACGGGCATACCAACATCTTGTGATTCATTTATTAACACACAAAAATTGCTGTGTACCTCAGAGTTCTGCAATCGCTCTCTTTTTTTTAAGTAATAGACTGCTTTTCGATCTTTTCTGCCAAAGTACACAAATTTCCATTTTCTCATGGTATACTCCAGCTTAGAAAATTTTGCCCACTCAACTCACAGATGCTCTATCTCCCTTTAAAAATTTGCTTTTATATCTATCTTGGTGTTTTCTGTAACTTTAGCTACTATATATTCACCCCTGGATCCACTTCATTGATTTATAGTGATTGTAAATAGTTGAGCTATAAAATGTGATGCTTGTGTCACCCCACTAGTTCCAGAGACCAACTTAAGAAATATCCAATAACCCTACTTTCTGCTTCTTGCTTGCTAGCCAATTATGTATTAAATCTGATATATTACAATTTACATAATGTGCCCTTATCTTGTTTCACAATCTTTGATGTGACATATTGTCACATGTCCATTGGAAATCCAAGTGCACCACATCTATTGGTCCCCATTCATGCACGTTATGTGTTACTTCCTCAAAAAACTCTAATAAACTAGATAAACATGATTCCCCTTTCTCAACGCCATGTTGACTCCTCCTGATCATATTAGGAATTTCCAAATGTCTTGTTACAACCTCCCAAATAATGGATTCTAGTTATTTCCCTATGACAGAGATTAAGCTAAATGACCTATGATTTCCTATTTCCTGCCTCCCTCCTTTCTTGAATGAAGGTATTGCTATTGTTATTTTTCATCCCTTAGAACCCTTCTAGGACCAAAGAAATTTTGGAAAATGACAACCACACTCTCTGCAACCATTCTTTTAAGACCACAGGATGCAAGGTTTGATCATGGAAATTTGTCAGCTTTTATGTCTAATAGTTTGCAACATCATTCCTATTTAAATACTTGTACTTTTACCATTGCTCTTTTAAAAACCAAAAGAACTGCAGATGCTGTAAGTCAGAAATGAAAATAGAAATTGCTGGAAAAGCTCAGCAGGTCTTGCAGATCTGTCGACAGAAAGCAGAGTGAACTTTTCCAGTCGAGTGACCCTTTCTCAGAACTGATGGTAGCTAAGCAAATGTCAGTTTATATGCAGATGATAGGGTGAGGGGAGGGGGTAAGAAGTAAATGATAGGTCGGGATAGAGGCCAAATGAGAGAAAAACAGTTGGACCTACAACAAAGTGGAGAGTGATCTGGCTAGGAGGATAAATAGCTGTAAATGGAGACTGTTAGTGCCTAATAATGAGTTGTGTGTAATAGCAGACTATGTGATAAAAAGGCCAGATGTGTAGGGGTTGAGGTACGGACATGGGAGAGCTCAAACCCTAAGGTTATTGAACTCAATATTGAGTCTGGAGGGTTGCAGGGTCCCCAAGTGGAAAATGAGGTGCTGGTCTTCCAGCTTGCACTCAACTTCGTTAGAATACTGCAACAAGTCTGAGACAGAGATGTTGGCCAGGGAACAGTGTTGTGTTGAAGTGGCTGGCGACTGGAAATTCAGGGTACCTTTTGTGGGCAGAAGGGAAGTGTTCTGAGAAGCAGTCAGTCAGTCTATGTACGCTTTACTTCCCCAATGTTTTTACATTATTAGCTAGCTTTGTTTCATATTCCACTGACCCACCACTAATCTTTAGACTCCCACCTCTAGCATTCAACACTACTCAGCATCAAAAGGCTTGCAGGGCTGCCACCGGGAAAGAATACATGCTCCTTTTCCTGACATTTTGCTGGGGTGAGCAGGTCCACAGCACTCCATTACAACCAGTCTTATGTTCATGAGTTAAGTACTTTTCTTTCACTGGAAACTGTTATAGTTTGATGTTGAGGTTAACATTCTGCTCAATGGCTTCAGTCGATGTAGTCAGAATAGATATGATACCATCAGGAACGATACTATCATCACATTTCAGTAAATGGGTGATGATCTAATTTAGATCCACAGTCATAATAATTTGCATCATTGCTCATGTTTCCATGTAGAGCAAACAGTAATATGTGCCCCAGTCTATCCTCATGCATTTGACCATTATCCAGACTTTTCATGAAAGGTTAAACCTTAGACTTCACCACTTGGTTCAGCAACTAGGGTGTGGTTGCAGTCAACTAACAGCTGCACATGGAGAGGGGGGCTGATTTCAGTTTGTTGGGTGTGGAATATGTTAGAGTAAGGACTCTTCGACGTCAGACAAATGGATGGATTTTTGTTTAGGTCCTGTGTTAAATACTGAGTGTTTCATTCATTGAAAGGCAAAGGTGTTCTTTGAGATGGATGTTTATTTACTGTGGTTATCAGGAAGTTCAATAAGTGTGAGCACAGCAAGCCTCTTGAATTGTGTTTCTGATAGCACAATGAACCATGACTTACTGTCAAAATAACAATGGGGTTAATGGCCCTTTCAGTTATTGGTTATTTATACATAAATTGTACAGGAACTTCATTGGGAAAGTAGATGTGTGTTTCATGCAACTGTTCAAATGTTGCTCTCTAAATTGTATTATGGCATTTCACTGCTTGCCTCACCAATGAACTACGTTGAATATCCTAAAATTACTATGTTTGCAAATCAAAAATGAACTGCAAATATGTATGGCTGGTAATTTGTACTGTAAGTACCCTTGTAATGATATGATCATAGTTAGTTACAGTAACTCAACTTCTCTAGCATGGAGAGTTAATTTCACAAATGTGGAATATCATTCCTTCAAGTTTTGAATCTTCAAAGCCATTTTGTCAAAGGTTAGCTTTAAAATAAAATTCTTACTTTTCTTTTCATATTATTTCACTCTGATTCTTAATCAAATCTACCTTTCCTTATTCATTTCTCTTTGTATACTGACTTACCATTGAACCCACTGATTTAGTTTGTCCTCTTTCTTTGTCTTTTTGTTGTTTATTTCCTGCTCATTAAGTCTCATTGGTTAAGGAGATCCACACTTGCTTGCCCTACTCATTTCTTTCATATTACTCATAACACCTCACACTTGCAGCAGCTTTGCGAACAATAGTGTTTTGAGCTGAATAGTGCAGGGTTAAGTAAAACCAGGGGTATGACAGGATCTGTTCAGTGTCTTTTTTACAGCACTACCGAGCCCAATGTTATTCTTACACTTATCTACTTACTTCCAGATGTTATTGTAATTTTACTTCAAAATAATAATAAATTAGTAACTTTTCACCGGACCTATATGGTTTGGTAAACTATTTTTTCCCAAATGTTCAGAGACAATCATATATGACTGGGCCGCATCATTTAAAAATGTGAGGTGATGCATTCTGAGAGTACTAACAAGGCAGGAAGGTGAATGGAAGAATCTAGGGAGTATAGAGGATCAGAGGGACCTTTCTGCGCATTTGCATTGATCTTTGAAGGCAGCAAGACAGGCAGGTTAAAAAAAACATATGAGATACTTACCTTTATTAGTAAAGGTATTGAAAATAATAGCAAAGAGGGTATGATAGAATTGCAGAAAATTTTAGTTAAAGCATGGCTGGACTACTGTGTGCAGTTCTGGTCGCAAGACTGTAGGAAGAATGTGATTACACGAGAGATGGTTCGAGGAGATTCACCAGGATGTTGCCTGGGCTGGAGCGAATCAGCTATGCAAAGAGACAAGACAGGCTGGGATGTTTTCCTTACAGCAAAGAAGACAGAAGAGTGACTTGATTCAGGGGTACAACCTCCTAGGTGCAATAGATAGGGCAGAGAAGGAGAAATGAATTAGTCGAGGGGTCAACAACCAGGGACACAGGTTAAGGCAAGGAGGAGGAGGAGGTTTAGAGAGCATGTGAGAAAACGTTTCATTCACCTGAGGGTGGTGGGTGTCTGGAACTAATTGCTTAAAAGGGTGGTAGAGCCAGCAACTCTTAAGACACTTCAGAACTATTTAGTTGAACACTTGAAATGCAAGGCATCAGGCCAAGTGCTGAAAAATAGGATTACAATAGATAGATGTTTGATGACCAGCAACACATGATGGACCAAAGGCCCTTTCTCTGTGCTGCAAAATTCTACGAATCTATTTTTAGTCCAAACGTGACTACAGAAGGGTAGATAATTCAATATGTAGCATCACTGTACTAAATATTTCATGTATATGGTTAATTCAATTCATGGTAAGTGTGTGCTTGCTTATGGAAACTGCTAATATAAATAAAGGGCATTGGCCAGTAATTATAACACTTACATCAAATCAATATTTAACAACTGAAATTGGGCCTGTTACAAAGAATTGGAATTTATGTTGCTAATTACTGTAACAACTCTGAACTTCACTCATTAAGAGACTTATTAATCCCATATCAAAATATCCATCCTCACAGCGGCATATTGAGAAGAAATGTGCCTTTAGCATTTTATAAATAGATAGGTCTCTACAATTCTACTCATTCTTGAAATGAATTTCAATTTTGCAAGCTAGAAGAATACCAATTTTATTCTTTAATTATTTTGATAAAATTACATTATCATTAGTCTCATTTTATAAATTGCTTTCTTCACTGACAAGTATTTACACAGTATACAATAGTTTAAAGTTACCCTCGTACATTCCGCTATATCTAAAGATTTGACTGTTAGAAGATTCCTAGTGAGGAACGCCTCTAATTTGTAACAAGTGACCCAGCTGCCAGTTCTGAGAGAGAACTTTCTGTATGCCAGTAGGTACAAGATACAAAGATAATTGAAAAATGACAAAAGATAAATGTCAATCAACATATATTCATACCTGATGTTGTCCTAAAACTGCAGAAATAATAGGCAATGAGTACACAAATAAATGGCAGAAATTACCAATTGTCTGAGAGACTAAGGATAAATTATCCACTAAAGCAAAAAAAGAAAGCCATTTAGTCTTATTAGCCCAAATGAGCTTTAGACCTATAAATGTGCAGTGAATTTTAATAATAATCATGCTATCCATATTGTACATCTTTCACAGAAGACAGCACCCTCTTTTAGGTCCACTGACAGTGTTTAACAATATGTTATTGATAGAATTTGAGGACACTGTCATCAAATAGCTCAGCTTTCGCTCAACCCTGAAGATCAGGATAAGGAGAAAGGTAGGTTTTCATCCTGTAATTCTTACACAGTTGAGTACCTTTGCAGAACAAACTCGTACAGATGCCAGGATGATTTGGATAAAAGGCATACAGGTTCATAGAGTGTAACAGGCTCACAAGGCTAAAAGGAGATCTCACACATTCAGAAAAAAAATCTATAATGAGGTACTAATGTGTATAAATAGTCTGTTGTCAACCAGTCTCATAATCTGTGCCTGTGTCTAGGAGTGAATTAACAAGATGGTCTGTTTACTACAGCATTCGCAATAGCAAATGAAGTTAAAGATTGCTTGGTGGATGCACCTTACTTGGTCATATAAAACTCAAAAATTTGAAGTCCCTATCTTTGGTATTATGATTGTATTGCATTGTTTCAGATCTTTAAAGGTTAAAATCCATGAACCTGACTTCCATGTGACCTAAAACAAGTCATTCAAGAGGAAAGTAAGAAATAATTGCTGTTTTCTCTTTCTCTGCTGTATTGGTATAACGATTGTGCATAACAGATTGAACAAAGTGCTGTTGTGACAGGTGGTAGAACTCAGCTAGTAAGCACAGAGACAGGGTTCAATTTAGTTTGGTGAATCCTTTAATTGTAGTGTGGCTAATTAGAGAAGATTCTTTACACTCAAAAGTGTTTACACTCACTAGTATGAATACATGAATGATTAAATGGTGCCTTTAAAGGCTTGGAACTGCCGCTACAACAAAAAATTATTTTGATTATATGACAATATATTTTCTAGTTTTACACAGTGCTCACATTTAAAATATCCCATAAGCTTTTCGTGAAAACAAAAATGGGGGGCTAATTAGAATTGAAAACCACACCTTTTCTAATGTTTATATTGTAGATTTTCAGTTCCCATAGAAGGGCAATAGTAAATAAATTCATTTACCTGTCTCTATACTTTAACTGAACTCCACTGCTTGTATTATAGCCATTTACCTGGCTAATTTTCTATATTAAATTTAATCTGACTAATTAGGAAAGAGGATATAACTAAATAGCCAAAGTTTTATATTTCTGAAAACCATTTATTTGATTTATAGTTATCACTAGCTGATCAGAGCATCCACAGCCATTTATTGCACTTTATATTTTCTGACTTTGGGCAAGAAATATATTCGCGTGACAACTCTCAAATATTAAAGAAAAGACCATTGTAATGTTTTAGTTTCACTGTTTATACATAATGGTAAATGGCTTTGAAAGAATGTTGTTACAGTGACTTGATAAGTACAGCAAGAGACACTCAGGCTCTGAATAGGAGAGTCAAAGTTGAAGTTCCAGTCTCTGGGACATGCCTACAAACCCTTTCCTGGCTGGGAGTTGTTGGTTAGTTTCAATCAAGTTAACAGTGCAAACAGAAAGAAATAAAACTACTTGGGAGTATCCTTGTTGTATTACGTAAATTCAACACTAAAGATTAACAATGCTAGTGCCTGTGGACAAGTTCATAAGGCTGTTCCATTCTAGTTTCTTAATAATGGATACAGATTAGCATGTAGGAGAAAAAACAATCGAAGGAAAGAGGGGGGAAACAGTGGCAGAGTGAAAATATCACTGGGCTAATAATCTACAATCCAAAGGGACACAGGTTCACTCCTACCTTGGCAGATGGTGGAATCTGAATTCAATAAACTCCTGGAATTAAAAAAGCTGGCCTACTGATGACCATTTAATCATTGTTGATTGTTGTTAAAAGCAAAATCTGCTGTCCTCATCCGGTCAACCCAAGAGAACCACTGCAATGTGGTTCACTCTTACTTATCCTCTGAAATGGCCTAGCAAGTCATTCCATTGTAACCAAAACTACTACAAAACAAAGAATGAATCCAGATGGACTACTCAACTTTGATCTGGATGCCAGATGTAAGCACATCTGTTGGCTCTGCAAAGTTTTTTCCCATCTGGGGGTTTGTCAAAATTGAGCGAACTAACCTACAGGCTAGTCAAGCCATCATCAGAAATAATCATAGTCATGGCATCATACATTAAGGTCAATTGCCTAGACATCACCTTCACTATTACAGGACATACCAGAAGGACATGGTCCAATATATCCCCAACTTTACCACCACCAATAAATATTCCCTTCATTAACAAGAAGGGAGTTCAACTCATAAGTGTAAAAAATAAGCAATTTCAGAATATTGTAATATTTCCATCTACGTTCTGCCAGAAGCACTAAGCAGATGTTCCATCTTGGCCTTTTCTTCAGGTCTCCAGCGTTCATAAATGCCAGTCTGCAGCCCATTCGATTCACTCAATGTGACACCAAGAAATGACTGAAAACAAATAATTCTGAAAGGTCTGTGGGCCCTGATAACATTCCAGCAATAGTATTGAAGACGTACACAAAACTTGTGATCCAGATCCAGCCACACCCCTAGCCAAGCCATTCTAGTACAACTGCAACACTGGCTTCTGCCCAAGTATGTGAAAAAGTGCCCATGCATGTCTGGTCCATAGAAAAGTCACTCCATCACAGCCTTTTGCCAGCCTATCAACCAACTCTAGTTGGTTAGCAAAGTGGTAGAAGAGGCCATGTACAGTAAAATCAAGTGGCATGTGTAAAGGAATAACCTGCTCATGGGTGCTCAGTTTGGTTTCTTCCAGGGATACTCAGCTCCTCATCTCATTTCAGCCTTGAAGCTGAACTCGAGAGGTGAAGTGCCCTTAACATCAAGCTAGAATTCGACCAAGTGTAGCATCAAAGATACTGAGTAACATTGGATTCAGTAGGAATCAGAGGAAAACTCCACTGGTTGGAAGCATACTCGTACATAGGAAGATAGTCATGGTTGTTGGACATCAGTCAGCTCAGTTCCAGGACATCTCTGCAGGAATTCTTCAGGATAATGTTCTAGGTCCAACCATCTTTGGCTGCTTCATCAATGACTTTCCCTCCAACATAAGGTTAGAAGTGAGGATATTTGCTCATAACTGCACAATGTTAAGCACCATTTACAACTCCTCAGATACTAAAGTAGTCCATGTTCAAATACAACAAAACCTTGATGGCATCCAGGCACCATTTAATAAGTGGCATGTAAAATTTGCACCACACAAGTATCAAGCAATGACCATTTACAATAAGAGAATCAAATCATTGTCACTTGACATGCAATGAAACTAATATCATTAAATTTCCCCATTATAAATACCCTGAGAGCGCAAAAGGATCATCCATCAACTTACTTCGGCTACAAGTGCAGACCAAGTATTTGGAATTCTGCAGTGAGTAACTTACCACTGTCCCCCTAGTGCTTGTTCACTATTTAAAAAGCACAAGTTAAGAGTGTGATGGAATACTCTCTTCTTGCCTGGATTGGTGCAGTTTCAAAAACACTCAAGAAGCTTGACACTATCCATGTCAAAACAGCCTGCTTAATTGGCACCATGTCCACCACCTTCAGCATCCTCTCCCTTCACTCCCTACAGTTCATAATGATATCAGCATGTACCATCCAAATGACACACTACATAAAACCAACATGGCTCCTCTGTCAGCTCCTTGCAAATCCTGGACCTCTATCACCTAGAAGGATAGGAGTAACAGATACATGAGAATACCACCACCAGCAAGTTCTCCTTCAAGCCAGACATCATACTTGAAACTATATCACCATTCTTTCATTATTGCTTGGTCAAAATCCTGAAACTCCCTTCCTAACAGTAATGAGGAGGTCCATACACTTCAAGGAAAATACTGATTGAATAAGGCAGCTCACCATGACCTTTTTGAGATGATCAGAGATGGGCAATAAATTCTAGCCTTGGTAGTGCAGCCTATGTTCTATGAATGAATAAACAAATTGAGGAAGGAAAATGAAAAAGATGTTTACCACTAATTTGAAAATTACAATGGAAAGTAAAAGATTGTTTTTTCTTGTATTTTACTGCTGCTGCCTTAATATTCTACAGTCTCTTCTTTCTTCATTATCTTTAACCTCTTGTCTCTAGCCAGAAAAATGGTTTCGTGAATCTCAATCTTTTTGACAACAATATCATTGTTATTTCAGATTTATCAACAAATAGTGCTGGGTACATTTTAAGAATCCATATTAAATAACAGAGGTAGAGTGTTTCACCTTTATCAGATGTTCATTCCATTCTCCATCCAAGTATATCTGTGCACGGTGATCTCCGAGTGGCAACTCTTTTGTGTAATGTTCCTAAATTGTTTGCTCTTTGATATATAGTACCAAAAGGGCGAATGCACTAGCCTTTCTGCTGCTATTTCTCCCAGTGATTACTTCTAATGTCATTTCTGTACACTTTCCCCTGATTGCACTGCAATTCTTAAAGATTTTCCTAAAAGGATTTTTTGATCAGTTTAGTGGGAATGTTCACTTCAGAGTAGGGAGCGTTTGTATTTCAGTGCAGCTCTGACAAGTGCTGCATTGTCAGAGGGGCTGGCGTTTGGATGGATATTAGCCCAAACTCTAACTCCACATTCAGAAGGTCATAAAACATCTTTGAGATTTTCAAAGAATAGCAGTGAGCTTTCCATATTTAAATTTATTGTTGAAAATTATGTATGATGTTGCATTTCAACTAATTAATACCAGCAAAGTTAGAAATCACACCACACCAAGTTATAGATCAACAGGTTTATTTGGAAGCACTAGCTTTCAGAGCGCTGCTCCTTCACACTCACACGCACACTCTCTCTCTCATGCACGCACAGACATACAAGTTTACGTGCAGAATTATATTTGCAGATATATTCTATTTTGCTCAAAAATGCACAGCTTGCAGGCAGTCAATAGATGTAATATTTTGTAAATTCCACTTTGGAAATAGAACCAGTCTGTCTCAAGATTGTGATATAGACAGACTCTGACTTCACATCTTTAATACATTGTCTGAGCTAAGATGTCACTTTTTGTTATAAAACTTTACGTTATCTTGAGAACGTGAATTAAAAGAAGTTCTGGGATTTACATATTAATGAATTGAAACATGCATTCTAAAAGATGAAAGAATTAACAATCCAAGATTGTTCAATATATTACGATATGACACTAATCTTTTGTTATAATTTCTGTGTCTTATGATCTTATACTCCACAACCACCTGATGAAGGAGCAGCGCTCTGAAAGCTAGTGCTTCCAAATGAACCTGTTGGACTATAACCTGGTGATGTGTGATTTCTAACTTTGTCCACCCCAGTCCAACACTGGCTCCACCACATCATCAATACCTGCAGACCTTTGATTTGCATCTGTCATGCCTTTTCTTTTACTGAATTGCTCGGTATGGGACAAAAAAACTAACATTTTACAAAGAAGCATGAATTCATCCTTAACTAACAAGGCCACCCGCTCCCTCTGCCCACCACCCTGTCTTTTCGATAAGTTATAAATCCTTGGATGTTTAACTGCCAGTCCTGAACCCCCTGCAACCATGTCTCTGTGATGCCGACCACATCATAATCATTCACTATGATTTGTGCTATTAATTCATCTACTTTGTTATGAATACTATGAGCATTCAGGTAAAGTGCCAAAATGCTAATTTTCTTATTCTCGTGATTTCCAAAATCTCTATGTCCTAAGTTATCCTTACTTTTTGCTTCATGCCTAGTCTGCCTTGAACTTAAACCCTGCACACAGGCTAACCTGCTGGTTATCTTTTTACTTGACCCCATACTCCCTGTAGCTTCTTCTCCCTCCTCCCCACTCCCCACCCCGAAACTCTCAAGATTACACCAGAACACTGGTTCCAGATCGGCTCAGTAGGAGACTGACCCATCGGTACAGATCGCCCCGGTTCCATGAAATAATGCCAATGTCCCATGAAATGGAATCCCTCTTCACCACACCAGTCTGTTAGCTGCATGTTTACTTCCCCAGTTTTCTTAACCCTATGCTAATTAGCATGTGGCTCCGGCAGTAATCCAGAGATTAACCCTCGAGGACCTGTTCTTCAACTTCCTTCCTAGTGCGTGATACTCCCCAAACAGGTCCTCCTTCATAGTCTTGCCTATGTTGTTAGTACCAACATGGGTCACAGCAACTGGATCTTCTCTCTCCCGCTCCAACATCCTTTCAAGCCGGTTGGAGGTATCCTGCATTCTGGTACTGGGCAAGCAGCACACCAAGCAGGAATCCTGATGTGGCTCGCAAAGGATACTATCTGTCCCCCCTAATTATAGAATCTCCTATAACAATTATTTGTCTTTTTGCTCCCCTCTC
This sequence comes from Chiloscyllium plagiosum, assembly GCF_004010195.1. NCBI lineage: Eukaryota > Metazoa > Chordata > Chondrichthyes > Orectolobiformes > Hemiscylliidae > Chiloscyllium > Chiloscyllium plagiosum. Next base: position 36,581,560 of record NC_057726.1, read on the forward strand.
TTGAATGGCCTTCTGTACCATGGTGTCGTGGTCAGCTGCCTCACCCTGTCCACAGCCCTTTTCCTCCATACAGGGAGCAAAAATCCCATACCTGTTGGAGAAGGTAAAGGGCTGAGGCTCCTCCACTCCTGAACTCAATTCCCCCACCCTGGCCTCACTTAGTTATACCCTGTTGTTCCTGATCACTAACTGAATTTGAATTATTTAATCTACCGGGTGTGACTGCCTCCTGAAACAAAGCGTCCAGGTAACTTCCCCCTCCCGGATATGCCGGGGAATGTAGCTGGCCTGATCAGTAAGTTTGCGGATGACCCAAAGATCAGGAGAGCTGTGATGGTAAAGATTGCCAAAGGATGCAGCAGGATATATACATAGTCTGCAGACTTTGTCAGAGAAATGGAATTTAATCTGGTCAAATGCAAGATGATGCATTTTGAAGGTCTCGTATAGGGAGGAAGTTCATAGTAAATGACAGAGCCTTTAGTCAGAGGGACCAAAGTGTACATGTTCACAGTTCTCGGAAAGTGGCCACGCAAGTGGATAAGGTGGTCAAGAAGGTTTATAGCATGCTTGCTTTCATCGGTCAGGGCAGACAGTATAAAAATTGGCGAGTCATGTCGCAGCTGTATAGAGCTGCGTTAGGTCACGTTTGGAATATTGTGTCCAGTTATGATCACCACACTACCAGAAAGACGTGGAGGCTTTGGAGAGGGTACGGAAAAGGTTTACCAGAATATTGACTGTTTGGAGTATGTCAGCTGTCAAGAGAGATTGAACAAATTTGATTTATTTTTACTTTAACCTCAGAAGCTGCTGGGTGACCTCATGGAAGCTTGCAAAATGATGAGAGGCATATATAGAATGGATTGTTGGAGTCTTTTTCTCAGGATAGACAGTCAATTACTATGGGATATACATGTAAGCTAAAAGGAGGAAAGTATAAAGGAGATGTGAGAGGCATTTTTTTAAGACAGTGTTCTGAGTGCCTGGAACATACTGGCAGAGAAGATGCTTGAATCAGATACAATAGGATTACTTAAGAGTCATTTTGACAGACAGGAATGAGCAGGGTATAGTGGAATACAGACTGCCAGAGTCAAAAATGTTTAGTTTAAAAATGTATCATGTGTAGTCGAGGTTTGGTGGCCCAAGTAACCTGTTCTTGTGTTGAACAGTTCTTTGTTTTTGAGCAAAGGATGGGTTTATAGTCATGAGGGTTAGAAAAATGAGACATGAATTTTATTGAAATGCGTTCTGAAGGGAATTGAAAGGAGCAGATTTTTAAGTTCAAAGTTAATTTTTTTCATAATTGACCATGATCAATGCCATATTGTTAAGTCGACTATAAACCTGACAGTGGAGTTGTTCATCGAATGATACGTATGTTCTGAAGATAATTTTAAAAATGTCTACAACTATTAATGTAGTAATTGGATTGTGAAACTGTGTTAAACTCTGAACTTTTGGTTCAGTAATTCTGGCATTAGATACTCTTGAGCAAATTCTCCTTGTACCCAACATGTGGTTTCTTATGTATTATATATATATGTATGTAATATATATATTTTAAGATCTTTTAATTAAGAGAAAATGCAATATGAATTTATTAGAGGTGGTCATGCTAGTAACATTTTTATTTTTTTCAAGCTATAATACCCAGAAATCAGGTGGCCTATTTGTTGTACTTTTTGGAACAGTAGCACAAAAGTTTGTGAATTTGTTTGAAACGCAAGAGTCATTGGTAAGGACAGTACCCCAAATTGCTGTTGAGAAGGTGACAAGCCATCTTCTTGAGCCAGTGCAGTGCACAAGATGCCGGTAAACCCAGAATGCTGCTATAGGTTCTTTTCTGAGTTGTTTGTCACAACTTGAAAATTTGCTAGTGACTGCCTTAGCTTCCACATATCCACCATCCTACTGGTCGATGCTCATATTCTTGCCAATCTCCTTCCAATGGTCTTAAGTCAGTAAAGAAGCAAATATGGTGGATAATCATTTAGGTGGCATAATGGGAATAACTGGATTAAATTCTAGTCTGGATCCAGTCTTGTCAATTCTAATCTTGATTTATCATCACCGCTTTTTGTTAAACTCTTTCTGCTTTTATTGCACTGTTCTTCTCTGGGATCATGCAAACTACCAAATGGTTCCTCTGTTTCAAGTTCTGTCTACTGATAACCTGGAAGAAATGGAGGGTTTCCCTGTGGCAAGTCTGATGGATAGTTCAGAACTCTACAGTAATTCATCTTGGCTGCAAATGAGGAAGAATTTGAAGACTTGGAAGCTGTATAGACATTAAGACATTAAGACTCTGAATTATAAATTCTAGCTCTTAAGACGCATAATGCTGATGGCATGAAAATGACAGCATGACTTGTGAGCCAGCAAAAGTAAACCATGTGAAGCTGCACCATATGCAATTATTTGATTTCCTATATATCCGTGAGATACATACTGAAGGATGTTGGTGTAGAGGACTGTTGTGAGGCTGATAACTTATCTAAACTATCTAAATCCTGAGGAAAAATTGAAGGAACTTTGCTTTATAATTAAGAAAAAAGCTGTTAGTTATATTAAAAATTGTTTTTCTTGATTATTGAGAAGGTCTTCATCCAAAGAATGACTTTGTAATGATCTTCAAAGCATAAGTGCAAACACCTGGAGTTATTTCTCATGCCACAATTACTTTGTTGGGTTTCTCGGTAAATAAGTAAGCTGAGTTTCCATATCTAAAATGACCTTTGGGATCTTTAAATTTAAAAAAAAACCCAAGCAGACATTTTTGTTTGTATCATGTAAGAAAACATCTTCATGACATTCTCTGATGACATGCAGCTGATCTTCATTTCTATCACTCAGGGAACAAGGCACAAGAAATTCGTAGGCGTGCATGGTTGCCTTTGAGGTTGCCTTCAACTCGCTGCAATGTACCTTTCCTTGCACTTGTTGTTTTGTGTTTTTTTTTCCTCCTTTTCTCCGTCTCAAAGTTATCCTGCTTTGAAGCATGACACATTAATTATTATGTTATCATCATTCAGCTCCTGAATTGTAATTGGATGTTAACTGATGGCCAAATGGCCAAGATCTTGTTCTCATAAATTGACAATCAGGTCTGTACCATTTGTATTTCATTGTGGTGCACACGCTTTTATCCCACTCCCTTGCACTTCATGTCTTCTATTTTCTCATTTATTTACAAGAAAGTAACCCACTTTACATGAATGCGTGGATCTGATTCAGTCGTTCCTGTGTCAGAATTTTTCTTTTATTCCACCTATTCCCACTTCCCATTACATTCGTTTTATGTGAAGAACAAGAACAGAGAGCAGTATAGCACAGGAACAGGCCCTTTGGCCATCCATGCCAGGTCACCCCTCAAACTCCTGTGTTCCAGTGAAAATGCATTCAGTCTATCCAACCTTTCTTTATAGCTAAAATCCCCCATACCAAGCAATATCCTGATAAAGCTTTTCTGTATCCTTTCCAAAACATCCGCATCCTTCTGGTAGTGTGGTGACCAGAATTGCACGGAATATTCCAACTGTGGCCTAACTGAAGTTCTGTAAAGCTCCAGCACAATGTGCCTATTCTTATACTCAACTGTCCCTTCCAATGAAGGCAAGCATGCCATGGCCTTTTTTACTATCTTATTACCTGTACTGCCACTTTCCGTGATCTGTGGATCTGTACACCCAGATCCCTCTGCATATCAATACACCTAAGGGTTCTACCATTCACTGTTTAATTTCCACCTATACCTGATCTTCCAAAATAGATCACCTCACATTTGTCCAGATTAAACTCTTTCTACCATTTCTCTGCCCATGCCTCCAACTGGCCCATATTCTGCTGTATCTTCTCTCAAGCCTCCTCACTATCCCCAACTCCACCACTCTTTGTATCATCTGCAAACTTACTAATTAGACCAGCTATATTTTCCTCCAAATCATGTATGTCGACCACGTTCAGAAGAGATCCTAACACAGTGGAGCACCACTAGTCACAACCCTCCATTTCGAAAAACAGCATTCCTCCACTACCATCTGTCTCATTTAACTGAGGAGTTCTGTATCCATCTTGCCAGCTCATCCCAATACCATGTGCCTTCATTTTTTGTACCATTCTGCCATGAGGGGCCATGTCAAAGGCTTTACTGCCATCCATGCAGGCAACAAACACTTTTCTTCATCAATCATCTTCGTCATCTCAAAAAAACTCAATCAAGTTAGTGTGAGGCACTACCTCCCCCATACGAAACCACACTGTCTATCGCTAATAAATCCATTTGCTTCTAAATGCATATAGATCTTGTCCCTGAGAATCTTTTCCTGTAATTTCCCTACCACTGACATGAGACTCACAGGCCTGTAATTTCCAGGATTATCCCTACTACCCTTCTTAAACAATGGGACAACATTGGTTATTCGCCACTCCTCTGGGACCTCACCTGTGGCCAAAAAGAATACACAGAGGTCTGTCAATACTCCAGCAATTTGTTCTCTTGCCTCTCTCAATATTCTGTGATAGATCCCATCAGGACCTGAGGACTTATCTATTTTAATGCTTTTTATGAAGTACAACACATCATCCTTTTTAATAGCAACTCGGCTTAGAAATCCAACACTCCCTTCTCTGAGATCATCCTCCACCAATACCTTCTCTTTGGTGAATACTGACACAAAGTATTCATTTAGGACCTCACCTACCTCTTCAGGCTCCCTCCTTTGTCCTCAAGGGGGAAAACCCTTTACCTAACTACCTTCTTACTTTTTATATCTGTATAAAAAGCCTTGGGATTCTCCTTCGTTCTGTTTGCTAATGGCTTTTCATGACTCCTTTCAGCCCTTCTAATTCCTTGTTTAGAATGTAGCATGAAAAACAAGATTCAACTCAACAATGTTGTTCCAGTTAACGAGTAGCACTTAAAAGCAGTGTGAGTTGAGAAATCGTGCTGCAATGTTCAAACAAAACCAACTGCACATTTTTGAGAATTCTGCCACAATGGGAGGGCTGGATTTTCGCCAATCACACTGTTTAAAATTATAGGCACCATAGTGATGGATGTAGAGCCTTTATATATAAGAGAAGGTCTAAGACATAACTTGAAGGAATATGGTTATATTAACGATTCTTCTGCAATTGTCTTTTTGATTTTTAATAAAGTATGGAGACTCAACAAATATAGAATTGGCTTTCCTACTAAATCAGTTGGCCATTCTTCCTTAAGACTGTGGTTCAATGTTACTGCTATTATGTACATAAAGTACCTAACAGTACCATGTTGGTTTTCAGCTTTTACTGGTGGTGCTCAGGGGACAATAGGTGGCATATTTGTGGTGACCATTCCATACATGGACTTTTCCAATTTCAGTGCTGTCATCACAGGAAAAAGCAAGCAAAGACCAGATGCTAATCCACAGGGATTGAGAGAATGGCCAGCAAGCTCAAACCAATCTCATGCACAATACATCTCCGAAGTGACTGTGCTTACCATGCAGCACTGGCAGAGGTGGGCTTCTGCTCATCTAAGCAAAGTGATTTTGTAAAGAAAAGAAACCAAAAAGAAAAATGTTTGTGCCCCTTGATACAATATTAAAAAGCAATATATTCTCTATTGTTATTGTACAGGTACTAGGAGAAAGTGAGGACTGCAGATGCTGGAGATCAGAGCTGAAAAATGTTTTGCTGGAAAAGCGCAGCAGGTCAGGCAGCATCCAAGGAGCAGGAGAATCGACGTTTTGGGCATAAGCCCTTCTTCAGGAAACAGGTACTGCCAATTTTAACTAAATTAACGTTTTCCCTATAGCAGCTATGAAGTTGGGATCCGAGTTCAAAACCTGTGAATGGGCAATGGAATGCTTCATGATTAGTGTTTTATGCCTTTGTGAAGCATCTTTGATAAATATTCAAAATGCCTAATAATTTTATATGTAAATAGTTGATAGGAATGAAATAATGCCAAAAATGATTTGTGCCATTTGTCACATTTGTTAGAAAGTTGCAGAGTTGATGATCCATTAAACCCACAATAGTTAATACTACTTATATTTATAAAAATATAAATATATAAAAAGATATTTTATTATATGACTTAACATGATCAATTTGGTCTCTCACAGTTTTAAAGACATGAAAAGCAACAGGTTCAGAACAGAACAGGTTTATGAATCTTTATATTAAAAATACTAACAAGCAGGATAATTTAACACATTGAATGGCCTTCTTAAAACTCATAAAATTCACCTAGTTAATACAGGTAATCAATTACTCATAAAGAAGGTCTGGCTCCCAGCAAAATTCACCGTAGGGCGAGGGAAAATTAAGACTGTGAATAGGGCACTGTGCAACGCTGAAGACTGTTTATGCTGTATGATTTTCACTCTATAGTAGAAAAAACAAGACAGATCTGGACTGATGAATAACATTCTGATGACAAATGTGGATTCTTCACCTCAAAGCTGTATTTAAAGATTTTGGCAAGTTTACCAGTTTGTACCAAAGCATATAGCAGTCTAACAAGGCAGATTTATGACCTCAGGACAACACCAAAAGATATGAGATTTTCTACCGTCTCTACAGCTACTGCCAACCACGAACTTGTACATAGATCATCATTAAAGTCTGGCATATCTTTTCCTCAACATCTGATTTAGTTAACAATGTACTGCTATTTGCATGCCGATTTTTCAGGCCTTTCTCTGCAGCTGCTCCTCAGGCTCTGTCACTGTAATATGATAGCAAAAGAGTCAGTAAATGTAATCTTTGTCAAGACCAGGTGTGCTCTTGACTTTTTCTGTTTCATTCCAAGCAATTTTTCTCTCACTAGCTTCATAAGGTTCCATTATAGTCACATCTGGAGCTAACATTCCTTTTAATTATTGGCTAAATTTGCTGTGAATCAACCAAAAATTGTCATCAAAGAAGGGTGCACTGCAATTTTCTGTCTTTATCAAACCTAAATGTCAACAGGGTATACAGTTGCATAATTCAAGCCCCAGTCACACCATTTTGCTGATTTCAATAAATCATCTATAGTTCTAAACTAGGGTCTCTGTATATAACAGACAGCTGTTGGGATTGCAATTACTCCATGGTGTTATGCCAATTTAAATTGTGACGCATGTTGATTTTGAATCATAACAGACAAGAGAAAAGGGAAAATGAAATAAGGAAGAGGGGACTGGAGACGGCTATGATTTAAAAAAAAACACCTCTAAAACAAATCTAGAAGAAATGACAATATATGAATAGAAAGGTCAGAATAAGTAATGATTGATAATTTTCAAACAAAGCAAAGAATTGTATATTTTCAGTGATGTGAACATTACAAAATTTTGATTAACATACCATTGTAACGAGAGCTGTTTTAAGGACCTCATTGTTCTATTGAATCAGAAGCTCAGCTGCCTTTGTTTAAGTCACTTGTGCTAAAGCCAGCACAGGTTTTCACTCCACAAACACCATCTCTGTACATGTTGATATTTCCGAACAAAGAGATGGCATATTGTCATCTGTGTGTCAGTTTCAAATTGCAGAATTTTTGAGCAGTTCAAGTTGATATTTATGGACAAATTAACAGTCACATTCAAGCACTGCTTGTTTCCTGATATAATGGATAAATGCAGATAGTAGGCAAATGTGCAACTATAATGACATTATCCTGAAAACAATGTCATGAAATTTAGGTTGGTCAGTTAATGGAAGCCTTTACTGAGATCAATAAATATTCTAACAGCTTCTTGTAGTAAAATGGGATTTTTAAAAACTCAGTCAACCATGACATTTGAGTAATAAGAGTACACAAATCTGCATGAATTGCCATAATTACTGCAAAAAATGATGTAGGAATAGTACAACAAATATTATAAGGATATTTTGTATTGGCCAAAAACTGTATCTTTGTCTTTGAAGAAAGAATGTCCATTTTAATTGATCAAATATAATGTAACCAAAATATTACTTCAGTGTTTTGAGGTTATAACTTTAGGAATATCTTTTGAAACAACATCCCCAGCCTATTCATGCTCACTGAGTTAGAAATCCCTTTTCAGTTCACTCAGCAATCCTTATTACTTTAAGTGATCAGCATTGGTGTTGTCCAGAGTGTTGCTATTTCATCACAATTCAAATCCATTGTCTTTAAGGCACAAGGTTTGAAGATATTATCCAGTCTGCAAGGCATCACAACACATATAAGTAATACTCTGTGAGAATCACAAGACAAACATGCAAATGTGCATGCATTTAGTACTTAAGGGAAGTGAGAGAGTTCTCATACTCAAGGTAAGACTTGACAAAGGAATGAATACTGAACAAAGCCAGCCTGCAGAGCACCCATCAAGCTTTCATATGGCTTTGAATACACATGACAATCCTGAACTAACATGCTTACATCAACACAGACTTTTTAATACAGTTTGTGACTGCGTTGTTGTTTTGAAATAATAAAGCAACTTCTTTAATTTAAGCCTTTGATGAAAATGTCTGAATCTAATGCAACTGAAAGATAGGCTTTACTGGAATTATAATAAATAATATTTTAAGCTAATATACATGTCAAAATAAAAATAAAGTGCTAAAGCAAAACAAGGGCTACACCCAGTCATGCAATATGTTCTTAAGTAATCAGCATTTAACTCTTTCCTGGCATTTATTCTGCTCAGTATACCATGTTTATGTCTTTTTAACACTGCAGGATTTTGTTCCATCAACCCAAAGAAGAAATAACATAAAACGAAATCAAATATTAGAAATGACAGCCTATGTAAGTGTTGTGAGTAACTTCTGGGCGCGGAGGGAGGGAAATGCAGGCAAGTTGTCAGGCACTATCTGTCAGAGTGAATTAGAAACAATCAACAGAGACTGAAAGGGAAGGTGATTGTTATTAAGGAGCAGGGCTGTGAGCAAGCTACCCAGATGTGGTCATGCATATAAAGGACAGGAAACAGCAGTTTAATTCAGGAAGCACTGGTGAACAGGGCAGCACAAAGGATAAAAGTCTTTTGTCACTAATAAGCTGGAAGTTACTTTGATAACAGCAGGGTTAGCCATGAATAAAGCAGATCTTTCACTAGTATGAAGCATTCATATCATAGGAATATAGTCAAGAATAGGAATTCTCTATGCAAATAATGATCTTGTATCTTGACATACAAAATCGATTCTATATGTGCTTATATTATAAAATAAAAATGATACATTCATAACCTATACAAAATCGTACATTATTCAAACTTTTTGAAGGTCTTACAAATTCCACTTAAAGGAATTGATGGGAAGCATAATAGTTTGAGTTGCCAATCCCCACATTCTGAATTTCTCGGCACTCCCAGCACAGTATGTCTCAGGTCCATGCACCTTACAGCTGTACTCATTCCTCTACCTCTATGGATCTCATGTTCCTATCTGAATTGTCAAAACATACACCCACACTCATCCTGTTGCCCCTCACATCCAGGACTCACGGTCACCCTTCACAATGTTGTCCTTTCCTCCTCTGTGCATGTACCATTCCAAACATCACTTTCTTCCTTTGTGTCATTACAGACAACAGGAAGAGACAGAGACCTAGTTGCAGCTGGCCATCAGGTAACAGATTTCTTGTCAGATGTTGACAATGCATGCCCACTGGCTTCACCGAGAAGAAGATCTTGGTCTAAGAAGCTGCAAGACCTGTTATGAGAGCCTGAAGATCACAAGGCAGTGGTGTGAAGAAGCTAGTAATCACTTAGCAAACTGGGAAAACTCTCTCTGAAAATGATCATGACTTGAACAGCAGTCTTTCATCTGACCATGACTGGAATTCTTCAGTTTCACTTTTCAAGGCTTTCACTGTTTGATAGTTTCACTGAAGAAGCTCATGTCATTCTGTGCTTGCCCTGGTGGCCTGACAAGGTGCCTACTTAACCTTCTAAAACTATCCTGGGATAAACTAGAAGAGTGGGAGTCACCAACTTCATGTCAGTTTCAGGGATTTGATCTGCTTTTGTAGTCACAGAACTTATATGGCGTGTCCAGTTCAGTTTCTCGACAATGGTAACTGCCAAGATATCAACAGTGGAAGATTCAGTGATGGTAATAGCATTGCATATCAGGGGAAATAGTTGAATTCTCCCTTGTTTGAGATGTGGGCATCATTGTATACTGCCAACTGTTAGAAAGTTTAGAATTCGGAGCCGAGTCATGATTGCTAGTGATAGGACACAGAAAATCAATGATATACAAAAAGGTCATCAGAGGGTTGTGGGCCTAGATAAAGTTACAGAGATAGTGAGGGGTGGAAGGGTTTTACGCAAGTGTTAGAATTTTAAGTTTAAGGTGTTCCTGGACCAAGAGCCATTGTTCAGGGGGCGTGGGTATAATGGATGAACTGAACTTGGTGTTAGTCAGGATGTAGGAGGAGAAAGTGAGGTCTGCAGATGCTGGAGATCAGAGCTGGAGATGTGTTGCTGGAAAAGCGCAGCAGGTCAGGCAGCATCCAGGGAACAGGAGAATCGACGTTTCGGGCATAAGCCCTTCTTCAGGAATGAGGAAAGTTTGTCCAGCAGGCTAAGATAAAAGGTAGGGAGGAGGGACTTGGGGGAGGGGTGTCGGAAATGTGATAGGTGGAAAGAGGTCAAGGTGAGGGTGATAGGTCAGACTAGGGTGGGGGCGGAGAGGTCGGGAAGAAGATCTCAGGTTAGGAAGGCGGGATGTCAGGATGTAGGCAACAGAATTTTGGATGAGTTCACATTTCCAGAGGATGGAAGGCAGGAGGGCAATCCAAAGGTCATTGTCTAAATCTAGAGGGAGCAAAGCCTCTGAATCTTTTCAAAGAATGAAGTCAAACAGAGATGAGGAGAGACCAGGGATGCTGGCAGGTGTAGTTTGGGACATATGGTACCTGCCTGACCTCAGTCACATGGCTCTTCCTAAGCAGCTGCACAGCAAAATGGATTTGAATCAATTTCTGCACAGCAAGAGCAATGAGGAGGAAAGGTCATTTTAAGAGAAAATCCCAAAAAATAAATACTTAGGTCAGACATTATACTGGTATAGTTGATTGCCTTCTTATATTAAATAAAACCAACGCTAACTTTAGAAAACCAATTTTTGTATAGATAAAACTCACAAATTTAATTCAAATCAATCACTCATTTTTATGAAACCAGCTTCTACAATATTTTATGTGCATCAAACTTTGAACCTGTACAAGTTGCTGCAGATCTACTGCACACAAACTTCCAATCCTGACCTCACCACTGCACCACTCCATCAATTTTCAGTGGTATGTGGGAAGCGAATGTAGTTGGAGTAGAATTAGGGTAGATTTCTCCCTTTCCAATGAGTATTATATGAATCAGTAAGATTCATGGTGCCCAGTTTTCCATCACATTTCTTACAAAGGAGATAACGTGAAGTATACAGGGGTTTGCAGCTTTCAAGTAAACATAAATTAGTGAGCATTAGGAAAGCATATTACCGGCCATGCGATATATTCGGTGTAGGTGCACATGCTGCACGTACGGCACTGTGCACGAAGCAACCTGGTAGAAATATACAGGAAGTAGGTATCCTTGAGCTGCAAAGCAAAGTGTTAAAGGGCTGCAGTGATGTGTGAGTTGGTCTGAGAGCAGGCATGTTGAAGCGGTGAGGCTGGTTGTTTGCTGATGCCAATTTGCATAGACAAAGGGGCAAGGAGAATGCTGCCCATATGACTTGCAGGGAGGCTTTCATTGAGAACAATTGGAAGGTGGCCAGGACAAGCAATTGGTGAGCTGACAGCTGACAGGTACCTGCTCTGATTTACCGTGCTGGAAATGTGTCCCATCTAGTTTCTCAGGGAAAGCGAGGAGAATTGGAAGTGTCACCGTTGGGGCTTTAATGAGATGCAGTCAAGTTCCTGATTTTTCCAGTCTCTCCATATTTTCTCACCTTTTCCATCACTGCTTATACCACATCAGGTTAGGGAAAGCTCTGCCATATGATTGCAAGAAAGGAACAGGGTTGTTGGTTACTTTTGTTCTTACAATCAGTCCTGTTAAAGAGAGAACAGCCCTCTGTATGTCATCCTATTAGATCATTAGCCATTTTAAATGCTCTACTTAGCCTGCTAGCATTTTCTCAATGTCTTCCTCCAAACCAATTTGCCTCTAAATTCCCAGTAATTGCTACAGTACCACCCACTATTTGTAAATCAAAAAAAGTTTACTGTTAAAATTTAGATAACAATGTAAAAAACAAAGTATTATACAAATATAAGGACAGCATTTTGTTTTAAAATGTGGTTTGGATTGTATAAATGCATGCTGACCTAATTAGTCCTATTTCTAATCCTCCTTTCATCTGAAGCCATCATTTAATCGTGATTGCCTGTGATATTCAGCTGGCAAAGTTTTCTTTTAAAAGTCTTCCCTCCTTTCCTGAAAATAAGAGATGAGACAATGATCTGGTGATATTATCACTAGACTATTAATCCAGAGAACCCAGTATTTATCTGGGGACCTGGGTTTGAATCCTGTTATTGGCAAATGGTGGAATTTCAATTCAATACAAATACAATAACATCTAACAATGAAACCATTATCAATAGTCAGGAAAAACTCATCTGGTTCACTAGTGTCTCTTAGAGAAGGAAACTGCCACCCTTGCCTGGTCTGGCCTACATGTGAATCCAGACGCACAGCAATGTGGTTGACTCTTAACTGTCCTCTGGGCAATAAGGGATGGGTAATAAGTACTGGTCTAGCCAGCGACACCGTCATCCTGTGAATGATAAAAGTAACTCATGGCCAGACAGAGGCCTGAGTAGTATCAGGTGCTCAGCCAAGAAGGACATGGGTATACCAAATCCTACCTTCACCTGATGTGCTTGCACATATACTTTGTGGTAATTACAGCAGGCATGTAATGTGACAAAGCTCCCTTGAAATTATCCTGATTGATGTGGCTCAATCCCACCTCACAATGGATCCTTTGGAATATTTTTGACTGACGTTTATTTACTTAATTTGTATTTTTAATATAATGACAACTCAAAGAAATGGAGGCCAGGTAATATACATTATAAATCAATTACGAAAAGGTATCCTAAAAGGGATGATAAATAAGTAAATAGCACATGGATAATGACAAAAGGGGTTTGACATGAATGTGTGACGGGGAGTTTATGTCAAAACATTTCTTGGAGTTCTTTAAGCTGAAATAGGACAGGATTAGGTTGGCTGCTATTTACAGGAATCCACTGGGGCCACCTCCTTTTCTAATATATAAACCATTTTGGATACTGTTGGGGGAGATAACTGTGCAGGGCAAGCAGCCAACTTTACGGGTGCACGATGGGCAAGTACGCACAAGAGGGAGGAAGGAGAATGGCAGGTGTATTGTGGCAGTGGATTCAATTATACAGGGAATAGTCAAGGCTTTCTGTAGCTAAGAAAGAGATTCCTGGTCCCTATATCAGCGAGGTCACTGAACAGCTGCAGGGCATTCTGAAGAGGGAGTGCAAACAGACAGAGATCTTAGTATATATCAGTACCAATGACATAAGTAGAAAAAGGTCCCAAAAACAGAACTTATGGAGCTAGCAGGTAGATTAAAGAGCTCAAATGCAAAGGATAGTAGCATCTGGATTGCTTCTTGTGAGTAGAGAAATGCGAAGTCAGTCCAGATGAATGTATGGCTGGGTAGATGGTGCAGGAGATAAGGCTTTCAATTTCTGGGAGATTGGGACCATTTCTTGGGAATTTGGGATGGTTGTAATTGCTATCACTGAGACTTGATTGAGAGAGGGACAGAATTGGCAACACAAGTTTCCAGGATGCAACATCTTCAGGCAAAGTAAGGAAAAATGTAAAAGACAAGAGGGTATTGCAAAACCAGCTATGATTTAATCTAGGGTAGTACAGTGGCTCAATGGTTAGCACACCTGCTTCACAGTGCCAGGGACCCAGATTTGATTCCACCCTTGGACAATTGTCTGTGTGGAGTTTGCACATTCTCTCTGTCTCTGCATGGGTCTCCTCCTGGTGCTTCAGTTTCCTCCCATAGACCAAAGGTGTGGAGGTTAGGTTAATTGGCCATGGGAAATGCAGGGTTACAAGGATGGGATAGGGGGTGGTCTGCATGGGATGCTTTTTGGAGAGTCAGTGGGGACTCGATGGGCTGAATATCTTGCTTCTGCACTGTAAGGATTCTATGAGTGGCCAAATAGCATAGAAGGGCAAAATAGCTTACTCCTGTTCCTACATTCCTAACATTGGTTAGGGAATCAATTACAGCAGTAAAGAGGGATGACATCTTAGAAGGTTCCTCAAATGAAGTCGTTTGGGTAGAACTTATAAACCAAAACAAGGAGCAATCACATCGCTGCTATAGGCCCTCTAATAATTAGGGAGAAATAATAGGGTAGATACACAGGCAAATATCAAAGAAATGTAAATGTAATAAGGTAATGATAGTATGGGATTTCAATTTTCCCAACATTAACTGGAGTATTCATAGTGCGAAATGTTTGGATGGAGTGGATTTCTTAAAATTTTGCCAGGAGAATTTTTTTAAGCTAGTTTGTAAAGGGTCCTACAAGAAAGCGGGTAGTCTTGGGCTAATTTTAGGTAATGAAGATGGGCAAATTGCTGACATAGTAGTGAAGGAGCTTTTTGCACACAGTGATTATAACTCAACAGATGGACAGGATTGAATAAAGAGAAAAAGGGAGGCTATTGGCATATACTAAGACCTCCAAATAGCAAAAGCCCCAAAGGAGTCCAGAATGTGCAAGGGGAAGCTTAAAAGGAAGTTAGGAGAGTAAAAAGGAAGCAAGAAAGAATAATGGCAGGTAAAGTAAAGGAAAATCCTAAGTTATTTTATAAGTGCATTAAGGATGAAAGGATAACTTGGAATAAGGGCCCATTAAAGATAGCAGTGGTAATTTGTGTATGGAGCCAGAGGGCATAGGCTGAGTTCAAAATGAATATTTTGGGTCAGTTTTCACGAGTGAAAGGGATGATGTGGGTACAGTAATCAGGGAGTACAACTGTGATTTCAGTAAAGATGTTGGCATAGTCAGAGAGGAGGTTCTGAGTCTAGCAAGCTCAAGAATAGATAGGTCTCTAGGGTCAGATGAAATGTAACTCAGGCTGTTGATTGAGGTGAAAGAAAATAGCATGGGTGCTGGCAATAATTTTCAATACCTCTCTCACCACAGGAGAGGTGCCATAGGACTGGAGGACAGCCTTTGTGGTACTGTTATTCAAGAAGGGAGCAAGGAATAAATAAGGAAACTACAAGCCAGTCAGCCTAATCTCAGTGGTGTGGAAAATATTGGAAGTAATCCCAAGGGACAGAATTTTTTTCTAGTTGGGTTCTACAGGCTCCTCAAGTGAAGCCATTTGGGTAGGACTTATGAAGAAATTTTAAAATATTGTTCTGTACTACGGTCTAAATGAACAAATAAAGCTGTTCTAAAGGATAGCAAGGAGGCATTGTTCAATGATTTGGTCTGCTTTTTTACTTGCAACAGTTAATGGAATCATTTCATACTGCTCACAATAAGTCATAATAAATCTATACTTTGATTGTAGTTCACTGTTTCTGAAAAACATAGTGTACTATGTTGCTCAGCAACTGGAACATTCTGAATGAAAACATATTTTTAACAGAGTGCTTTTATCTGAAAGTCACCTTTGCAAGGATACTAAGTGATTCCAAGTTGGACCTTATGTTTGAATGGTTCTTAAATGACATAGTCTTACCTAAAATAACCTGTAGCCCACAGAACACTACAATATTTTCAGCAAAACACATTTCTCTGGTTATATGTAAAGGGACCGCCAATGATATCAACGCTGCAGAAGCAGATTTACATATATAGCTGACAGAAAGGTAAAAAGGCCATCATAGAAATGACAGCACTCTGATGTTGATGAAAACTCAACTGGAGCTACATAAATCTTGAAATTATGTTCTGCGAGACTATTGTAAGAGCAGTTAAAACATTTATATTAAGTTCCTTTGTTCACAATTCAGCAGAGATGAAATATTTTAATCTTATTTTAAACAAACAAATGGAATCCCATTAAGTAGCAGCTTGGGAACTTAAAATGAACATGTTCAACATTCATAAATTAAGCTTTGTGCAGTTTAATTTCAAGGCCTGCATTTTAGGCTGCATAGGAGGAGTGCCCATTATTAACTGTATGATAATGCAATGATGCTGTTTACATGAACCTATCACTGTGTGATGCATTATCAAGTGAACAATCTGTAAATAGGATCAGCTTGCTGTTTAATGCAGCTGGGTCCACAATACACCAGTGTGAAACATTGGGATTGCGGTGTTATTGCCTGCACTAGTGCCACACAGTTCATGGCAGTTACAATGCACCTTTGGGACTGGATTTCAGCAGATGTCAGCATAATACCAGTCCCAAAGCGTAGGATATGTGAGGTGTTATTAGTTAATTGTCATTTGTCTCATGAGGCAAATCCTAAGCATTAAAAGTCCGTACTACCAAACTAAAGATACTTTAATATACAGTGCATGTTGCTGATTACAGGCATAGAGTAGTGCACTGATAAAAAAAAAGTGGGTGGAGGGGGCTCTGAGGATCAGGTGGTATTAGTGATGCATCCTTATATGATTTTAGCCAGCAGCTACCATTTGAATGTAAGAATGGCGAGTAGATTCTCTCCATTTTTCCAATCAAATTGGAGCTCCTTTGCATCCAGCGAAGCTTGACTGTTGTGCTGGCAACAGCTAAAGCAAACTGGGGAATGGTTCATGGAAGTTACGGGTCTCCATTTGTACATCACTCTCCAGGGATCCATCCCAGCAATGTATAAGTGTCCTAAGATGACAGGTCAACTTCTTCTCCTCACCTTTAAAGGACAAGCCATTAACACATTCGGTGGCTTTTGTTATGTGACACTGGGTCAGTAACGGGTGAATAATGAGTCATGCTTGCAGACAGGAGGTTGTAAGGTCATCTTTAGATCACTGGAGTGCACTGTAGTGGCATAAAAATATTTACAAAGGAAACTGCAGGAATTTAGAAGTTTAGTGGCACAGAATGGCTGGAATCTACTTTGCTTTTAAAATAAAATTAATTTTATCAGATTTATTCTTAAGTGAAAATCCCTGTAACTTTATTCCCTTATGGTTGTGGTTTCCAAATATATGAATCTTTCAAGTCGCTGATGGTAATATAATCAGGTTATAAATGGCATTTTTATTTGGAATACTCCTAGCCCTTGGAGAGCCAGACTCCCTGTGGATTTCACATATAATCTAATAATATACACTACTTCAATTGGGCAATTATAATCTTTTTAGGAATAGGAAAAACAATGGCTCCTGATAATTTCTTGAAAGAACATTCGGGTAAAGGGGCAAACTGTTGTTTAGTCCCAATTTATTTGTAATGATTTGCATGATATCATGTAATCCAATGGGATGAACAAATGTTGCTTAGATTCAGCGGCACATATCAAGGAAATGATTTTGTGACTTTGTATCGACTGGTGCTGTGTTTATACTGGGACCAGGACCCAATGGAGTAATCTGAGCTCACAGCTCATATTTGTTTAATGTATTATGTTCTTTCTGTTTGAACTGTTTCCATAGAATGGCATGCTTTTCTAGGCACTTTTTACATTGATGTTAAGCTTGTGCAAAAGTGTACAGCCATAAATATCAGTATTCTTTATGGGTTACATCAGGAAAATTGTCCACAATGTTTAAAGGCTAGAAAGCTGTGACTACCAAGAAGATTGATTCAACAGCGAGCCAACCTACAAAATGTACTAATTTGAATCAAAACCAGCAGGACACTCAACCCTAAGTTGGTTCTGTTCTAATGAAAGATGCCTACCTGAAATGTCAACTCCCCTGCTTCTCTGATGCTGCATGACCTGCTGTGCTTTTTCCAGCTCCACTTTGTTTAGAACTGGCATTGACTGACATGTAGCTGCCTTACTTACATTGGCAAGTAGACATTAGATATTAAACAAAAGAAAACCATAGAACCACAGATGCTGGAAATCTAAAACAAAAAAAAAATTCTGGAGAAATTCAACAGATCTGGCAGTATTTGTACAGAGAAAGTAGAGTTAATATTATTCCAGCAATTTCTGCTTTTAGTTCAGACATTAAATATTATTCTGCACCAAGTTTGGGTAAACTGGTAATAATTGAATAGAATAGCAGTTCAGATACAAGTTCTTCTAGTCATGTAAATTTATGCAAGAATTTGTAAGAAAGATCTATAATCCTAGTAGATTTTGTCCCAAATGCACTGATTGATCAATTTAAGGGGCATGTCAGTTGTTGGATTTATTTGGTGGGAGCACATTGAGTGCATGAAAGGCTGGATCACATAATAGCAAGGCAGCATCGGGAGAAGTAAAAAAAACGTTAGCAGAAAGTAAGGGCGTGCAGCAACACAGTTACTGGGGCAGACTTTTCCCATAAGAGATAGGATGGGATTTGATGGGAGGGATGAGATGCTTAGAAGGAAGGAAGGAATGAGATGAGAGGGTTCAATAAGATTATGGAATGGTTCAATAGGATTATGAAAATGGCAGGGTCGATTCTTTTTTTATAACCTATTTTTTAGAAACTAATTTGTGCTCAAATTAATATTTCACTGGACTTGAATGAAAGAGTTTTAGTAAAGCTTTCAGATAAAATGAAAAGAATTAGCAGTGATTCTATCGAGGAATAAGATGACACTGGTCCATAGCCTTCAGGGTTTCCACTGTTCAACTCCAATGGGTATGACACTGCACAAGTTTAAATGCAAGGAAGGAGGAGTTATAATGTTGCTATAAGACTTGAATCCTAAACAATGATGTTGTCACGAAAGATGATTGATAGTTAAGAATGTGTTACCTTGGTAGATACTGAAGTTAGAACAGGCAGATTTTAATTCTGAGGAAGGGTCACCGGACCCAAAACATTTAACTCTTGATTTCTCTGCACAGATGTTGCCAGACCTACTGAGTTTTTGTTTTTGTTTTAGATTTCAAGGAACTAGTGTTTATCAACATAAGCCTATTTTTCAACATAGGAAAAATACAATTCCCAATTAAACTTTCATATTCTATAGCTATAAAAAAAAATCACCCAGATACTTGACAAAATTTGTATTTATATTCCCTGGTCTGTTTTGTTTAATACACATGTAAAACTCTACATAGAACATTTTGTACAATGACTTCCTTTGATTCTGTTAAAGTAGATGGTGAAAAAATGTTACTAAAATATTCCTGTTTCAACAAAAGCTAATTTGACTGCAAATGTTTTGTGTGGCTCTGCCTGGTGTTTTGCTAAAATATACTGTATTGGTAGTTAAAAATATGAGCCCTTTGTATAAGGAAGTTGGGGGGAGGGGGGATATGCATTTTTAATAAGTTAAAATCTCAGTATGAATTTGTGAGTCTGGGTGCTAAAGTGATAAGGTAGATCCAGTCCTGAAAGAGTTAAATGTGCAACTCTATGAGACAGATATATATTTGCAAAGCAACAACAAATTCTATTCAATGGAAAACAGAATTCTAGTGCAACAGATGGCCACCAGCAAATGCTGGTCACTTGGTTCAAATTGCCAAAGAACACTTGGGTTGCTGAAATTGCCAATAAGGCCTTTGGTTAACAGTGCAAAAGAAGCAAAAACAGTAGCGCATACTGCATTGGTTTGAGTTTCATCATTGGTTTACTGCTGTTAGAAAACTCACCAGCAGCAATTGTTTGCCAGCCAAAATCGGGAAAGAAACTCAACCCTCACAAAAACATCTCCAAGATTGACATAACGGTGAAGGAAAGAAGCTCCCTAGAAATGATAGCTAAACTTCAACTAATTGGCTTGCATCTTCGCAACACTCTTATGTTACAGAATCTCAAAATATTTTGACAATTGCTAAATGTATTTTTTTTCAAGTTCCAGATATTAATTTGGAGTGATCAATCTCCTAACGAGAAATGGTTAAAAGTCACATTAGAAGCCAGAAAGTTTTTTTTAAAATGAGTTTTCAGAATAAGATCACGGCCAAAATGATTGTTGTTAATTACTGGGATGAGTAATTGCGATTTAAAAAAATGATCGCAGCTGTGTTCCAGAATTCAGCCTCAGGACTTTTTCTTTTATCAAAGATGTATGTGTAAGTTGGCAATGACAAATACGAATACTTGCCCAGGATGTTTTTGTTATCCAAGGTTCTGCATTAAATTTGTAATCTGGGTATTCATAAGAAGTATTTACCCACAGTTATCTAACCTTTTCTAAAAAAAATACAAAACTTTCTGTGAATGCAATATCACATAACTCTCTTTAGGCACATTAAATCTGATGGGAAACAAACTCATTTTCTACATATTCAGCCACATGCATCACCCACTCAACCGTTAACATTACAACTGCAGGAAGGAAAATGTATTTACCTCAGGTTTGGAACATGTAATGAAGACTTGACATTTGATTAGTGAGACATGGGGATTTTAATCACCATTGTCATATGCATGGGATTTGAGATTTTACATTACTGTTCTCAGTGATCCTAGAACTGACAATACTCCCAGTCAAATATCTATCACACATACTGGACATTTAGTCTGTGTATTCATAAACAATCTTGCTGTCAATAAAAATTCCAAGACAAAATGCACAGGACATGTTTTAAATTAAGCTACACAAATACAATGACATATTTTCTTTAAAAATATGTGGACCTTAATTTGCACAACCAATTTATCCACTTGGATCATGTGGCAACCCATTGGGATCCCCTTTTCCAAGTGACTACTGAACAGAATGCTTGAATGAAGCTCAGCAAAAAGTTGAGGGTGAACAACTTCTCTTCCAATCAGTACTCGTTTTTCCAACCTTCATGACTCGACATTGATTTGAATAAATTGTTTTCCCTCAACATTACATGAAAGAAATACATTCAAGTGGAAGTCACAGAACCTAGGCTTTCTCTTCAGAGCATTGGATGGGTAATTTGAAATGGTTGAAGTATTGCTATATTTTGGATATTGATTGTGTTGCTGCTCTATTCAAGGGGTAAAAGTAACATTTATTATTGGGAGTATATAATATCCTCAGCTAAATCTCCTTTTGTTGTGAAAGTTTTTTTGCAGTAACTCTGAAGAAGCTTCTTCACTGCTGAGATGAATGTGGACAGATCTTTTCTTTTGTATGTTCTACAATGAAAAACAGATGCTTGCTGATTTAGGGTGTGCAGGTGGTGACAGAAACTCCATCGGTGCTCTGTGCATGCTGTTAGACAATGAACAGCTGTTTCCCTGTTCTAGTATCAGGTCCAAGTGTAAGTCAGTGTTCTAGTACAAGTTCCCTGCCACAGAACGTTAAGATATCAAATAGAGGAGTTAAGTATCATTGCTTTTATATCAGGCAGCATCTCTTCTTCATTTTTAAAATCAATTTTCCTAAACTTTAAATAGCTCACTGTACAGATCTGTGCCAGATGAATTGCCGTAAGTTCTATAGAACCTTTACAAGAAAAATGAAATTCTAAGACAGGATGCAATTGTTTATTCTGCATTGTATTCTGATATACTCATGTAAAAGGGTAGAAGGTGTGGAATTCAAGTTTAAGAACAGAGACACTGCAATTCAAGAGCAACAACGTACAGGTACAGGACCCTCGTGACTCAGGACTGAATTTTAATCGTGACTTAGTTATTAAATGGGCTTCTCCGAAGAAAAACTGTCCTTATTGATAAGGTTATTTTGTAAAAGGTGCAAAATGTGGAAATAATGAATTTACTTTTGTGTGCTTTCAGGATTTATGGAACAATCTTCAGACAAAACCATCTAGATCGAAGATGAGAGGTGAAGGGAAGCAATGGGATGGAGGGAAATAAAATCAAAGGTGTAAAATCCTATGAGAATCTTCTTGTCTGTTAGTAATATCTGTACGACATATACCTGCCATTATAAATATTATTTGTAATCTGAAGATTGGGCCGTCAGACTGCATCTTCAGTACCAGGGGGTTCAGTTTTAATCAGTGCTCAGCTGCATTAACTTGGCACAACTTATTTTGATTTAATGGAATATATCAACTTCTTTTTACAAAGTGAACCTTTTGCCGCCCCTCAACCCACGTATGTTCGAATGAGGGGAAGCAGCCAAGTCTGATCCAAGCTTGATCCACTTGGGTATGACAGTTTAAATGTGCCACAGAATTTATTACGCCAAGAGAAAAAGTCTAAAAATATCGCTTACAGAACTTCTGTTAGTACAGATTTGATTCTGTTTCTATTTAAAATATCAGCTGAAATTCCATTGTGAAGTACAACATTTAATTGTCAAAATCATTTTCAGTTTTTATGTATCTGTGATTACTGCTGTAAATCAAATCATTGCAACTAAAAATGTAAAACAGAAAGTTGGGCCTTCTCTTATGAGCAAATTCAGAGTTTTCCACAAAGGTTCAACTTAAAAACTGAGCTTTGATTAAAAACTGTTTTCCAGTTTGTCCATTTTGTCCATACCAGCCACAGCTTTCAGAACAGTTGTTGATGTATTTGTCATCTCCAGCGTTGACTATTTTAATGACCTCCTGGCTAACCTCCTAACCTCCATACCTTTGGTCCTTAAAACCCATCCTATACCAGGTACCCATTATCCATGATGCATTTGAGTGCTGGGTTACACAGTGGGGTTTATGGTCTGCATGCTGTTATCCATCCATTTATCACGTCCAGTACAGAATATTCCAATTAACTCCTGATTAACCTCCTATCTTTCATCCTTCACCCACACTGTTCATTGTACTCTATCTTGCGCCAGGTTCCCCTTAAATATCAACTTCATGCATGCTGTTCTATATTGGCTCATAGTCCCCAGTTGCATCAAATTTAACATTCTCATTCCTCTGCTCAAGCTATTCACGGTCTCACTCTCTCCCCATCTTTGTAACCTGCTCCAAACTGACAACCATCCAAGTAATCTGCATTCCTCCATCCCTAGCCTCTCGTACTCACCCCAACTCCTACTCCTCCTACCAACACCAGCACTAGCCTATTACTTAAGATTTTGAATTCCTTCCATTAACCTCACATCTTCTCATTCTCTCTTTAAAATCTAGCTCTTTGGACAAGATTTTAACTATCTCTCCTAAAAGCTCCCTCTTTGGTTAATTCTTGTCTGACTGTATCTCTGGAAAGCATCTTAGGACAACTTTTCATTAATTGAGCTATCTAAGAGCTGGTTGTTAGTGTTGTTTTTATCAATTAATAGGAGAAAGTGAGGACTGCTGATGCTGGAGATCAGAGCTGAAAAATGTGTTGCTGGAAAAGTGCAGCAGGTCAGGCAGCATCCAAGGAGCAGGAGAATCGACGTTTCGGGCATGAACCCTTCTTCAGGAATGCCTTCCTGAAGAAGGGCTCATGCCCAAAGCGTCAATTCTCCTGCTCCTTGGATGCTGCCTGACCTGCTGTGCTTTATCAATTAATAACTTGGACAACTTGGGAAATATATTTTTTAAAATCTTTTCCTCACAGCATTGATGGCAGACCGATTGTCCTGAGCAGTTTGCCAGTTACATAAATTTGAACCTGACACTTTCCAAGTTATAGAAAATGCATCTGATAATTCTTGCAAAAGAAAAAGAAGTTTTGAACTTGAAGCCAAAGGTACAAAACAGCATAAAACATTACAAAATTATACAGAAACTGATTGTAAGGCATTAAGTTATTGAAACATGGGACAATTGAATAGAAAATACTTCACTTACCTTTAATCTGAAGTGGCAGCTATATCTCAACATCAGCTAACAGCTAAAATGTACATAAAAGAAATCCTCCCTGTCATGCTGTGGCTCACGTAATAAAATGTATCATATTTCATTTCCACACAATCCTCATTTTGCACCAAGCTTTGTTTGCTTACAGCATGCACACGTGCATGCATATCTCCTCATATTTATATATGTAAGATCGTATGTATTTATTTTTAAAAAGTAAAGATGTCTTACCTTAGTAAATGAACTGCATACTTGTTTTAGGACTGTTTGGCTAGTTGGCAAACACCACAGAGTTTAATAGCTGAGCTTTGCACTGAAAGGTTGTTGAGAGGGGTGTTCCACTTCCCTATCATAAAAAGAAAAATACATAAAGATATGATGTAAAGTGAACTGCAACAAATTCTCCAAATCACAGCTATATTCAGAGGTCAAGGAAATTCAACTGAAAAGGTTAAAGATGAAATAAAATCTAGCAAGTGAGAATGAAAATCTATCCTGAAGCAAGGCCACTGGTGACGTGTTCTAGACAAGAAGCTAAATACTGCATAGCACTGGGATCTTTCATTTTCATCAAATCAATAAAAGCTTATATTTATCAGGATTCCAGGCAGCTGCCATTTCTGACAGCCTCCACTTTATTCCCCATTTCTCGTGTTAAATCAGGCTAAAGACTATAAAAGAAGTAACCTTCTATGCTACTTACACCTGAAGAAACAGTTCCATTAAGAGCTTTCTTTTTTTATATGGTAGAAATAGGGTCTGATATCATTATATTAGCTGGATCTGTTAAACCTCTTTGTTCTTCTACCCATGCTGCAACCTAATGCCACCCAAAAACTAGCAAGGGGATTTTTAGACAAAAGTGAAAGTACTTTTATTTTCCAGTCATACTCTAGTAAAAAGAAAAAGCTTGCTGCTAAAACAGTGGCCATTCTAATCATCTACACAACAATATTTGCTATCAGGCATTCTAAATAGATTATCAGCAGTCCATCTGTGTCATTATTGATTTATAAGGCTTTAAGCTGCTTTCGAATGGAAGCTTTCCCACTAAGGGGCTTCTTGTACAAATCAGAGCCACACTCGGATACAGCAGTCTTTGCTCAAGCTGCAAAAAGATTGTACTTGAAACACAGGCATGCAGACCACAAATTTAGATGCCATTTATTCCTATTCTTTTTCCAATGATATCAAAGTGATGCACAAGTCATCCACATCCAAGTTATTTACATAAATATGTTACTAGTGTATAAAACAGGCATCATTAACATATGAATACCATATGCAAATGATAAAGGCAGAGCAGATGTTAGTGCATGTAATTGACCTATATGTGAATTGCTTCTGAACTCCATACTGTATTAATACTCCACACAGTAACTAGATATAACCTAAAAAGTGCATCTTTGAAACACTACACTAGAAATGAACCTGACAGGGTCCCAAAGATGTTAAAACAAGGTCACTGTCACCACTGTATTTCGCTGTCATCTGCATTCTGTTTCTTATAGATGACATCATCATGTGGCTGTGTAAATCGATAACTTAATAGCATTTGGAAAATGCTGCAGTCTGGAGCAGGTTATAAAGAATGTCCCAGTTTTATTCCTTTTGTAGCCAAAATGTCATATGTCTTAAACTCAGGTCCTTGCATGAATGCACAGTGGAAAACAGATGCCATTTTTTTAACTCTCAGGCTTTATTTTTC
The DNA here is from genome assembly GCF_004010195.1 of Chiloscyllium plagiosum. Classification (NCBI taxonomy): domain Eukaryota; kingdom Metazoa; phylum Chordata; class Chondrichthyes; order Orectolobiformes; family Hemiscylliidae; genus Chiloscyllium; species Chiloscyllium plagiosum. The sequence goes on from NC_057726.1 coordinate 36,607,016, forward strand.
ACTTCTTCTCAGAATAACATTAAATTGTAGTAAATAGCCTTTTGTCAAGAGGCCAGGGACCACCCTGTATATGATAATGCATTAGTGACCAGCTTTCGAGCTCCTGAACAGAAACATTCACAGACTTAAGAGATAGATACGAAGCAGTATTGTGTACAGCCGGTGAACAAATGCAGCACATACTAATAGAAGCACACATAATAAATGATTGTGTTGGGGTCTAACAAGGAAATAATAGGCAGTCCGTCTGTGAAAGGATCAGCTTTTATAGATGTGATACAAAACAAAATTACACTATGTGTTACCATTGTATTTTTCACATAAATAAAAATCCTTGCATTTAAACTTATTTTCTCATGTCAGAATGTCTAAATTCTTGGATAAATCATGTTAGGTTCTATGATACTCACTATTCAGAGCATGATTTGCCACAGTATTCACAGGCTTTAAGACCTTTTACTTTAAATGAATTGAGGAGCTGGCCAATCTATAGACATGGTTTTAAACCAACAACCCTGCCTACCCTCCCACTGCTTCCTTTTCTTCTTAGTAATTCTAGCATCTTCCTCACCTGCATTCTAAAATTAACAAGATCGATTGCAGTCATGGATTAGAATTCGAGGTAGAAATCTATTAAAGTATTAATGCTCCTAGTTTGGTAAGCTTCACATATTTCAAAGTGCAATCCATTCTGTTTTACCCATGACCAATAAATCAACAAACACTCAGAAAATTAAAATGCGAAGTATATCTGGCTTAAACAAGTTTTCCATGTTTCTCCAGTGATGTTTGTTTCTCTGGTTTTGTTATTCATTCAATCTGTATTGATTAAAGCCATATTGTGCTGTAATATCCTTCAGGAATGCAACTAACATCTTCTGTAACTTCATCTGCTGTCTGTTTTCAACAGTAAAAGCCACAATGCTGTCCAGTAACTACAATATTAGCTCCTTGGGCTGTCAACCAAGAAATCCCAGCTTGAATCCTAGTATCAAGCAATACATTTGAGGAGTGGTATGATCTAGATTCACTTTTCCACAATTTTTGAAGGGTGAGTTAGATCCATCACAGCATTTCTAAAGAAGAAAGGGCAACTTGACCTGTGATCTTTTTCTGTGTGGATCAAATGTGGATTACGACCATACAGAGCTAGCACCTATCTGTGTAATTATTCAGGAACTATGACATTTCACCAAGCTACCCTTGCCAATGTTAAAGGTAACAGAGAATGGATGAAAACGGGAAAAAAAGTATAAACTAAAATGCATAAAATAAAGCCACTGTAGTTTGTAAAAACCAAAAACAGCTTAGAACAAAAAACTATATTTCAAGCACAAATGGATAAATATTTATGATAAGCCAATTTGTTCATATTATGGTATATCTATGAAAAATGCAGAATGGGGACTCATTCAATTTGCAAGCCCTATTCTCCCAGGCACCAAATTGATTTTGCTTGCCTTGTCTTTTTTTAAGAACAGACAGGCTGCCAGCAATCTTCACACGTTTTGTTTGCAGCTTGCTTAATGGCTAAGAGTATTGTATGTTACTAATATCAATAAATCATAATCTGCATCCCTTATAAGGTAAGGTGCACCTTGGCTGTAACCAACTATGACTAAAGAATTATTAAAATGGCAAGCAAAGGAGAACCACATATGCTAAAATAGGCGAGCAAGACCAGGGATGAAGGGATTGCTTACATTCTAGCCCTACTGCAGAGGACACAAATGAAGAGTTCAGACTGCAGAAGAAGATTGATGCTTATATTTTAGGATGTTTTAAGTACACTAGACTGTCAGTGCATTTTGCCTTGCACTCATTGGCAAAGAGTATGGGGCCATCAAGTTCAAACCTTGTACACAGCTTTGTTGGTGTACAGTCATCAAGAAACCAGTAGTCAGCTCTACGAATACTGCAGCACAGCCCAGAGTGATGGAATCTCTGGTGGCACCCCTGACAGTTTCAATGAGAACTCAGATCTCTGTCAACTGATATAATCACATCACTCCTGCGCTCTGTACTTAAAGAGTGCTGAGAGATTTGAGAGTCAGACACATAAGCATGCTATTCCTGCCCCAAGAGAAGCAATCCCTGAACAAAGTGGTTCTAGGAATCCAACTGGCCCAAAATGCCTGGCTCCTACTAAGACCCAGCTGTCTACAAATTGGCTTTCTATGAATAGGGTTCCTTGGGGTCACTGTCAGGACCATTGCAAATGACTTCACTACAAATTCAGTAACTCTCAAGCAGAAGGCACTGGAAACCATCTCAGAGAAACCAACAAAAATAGAAGCCAGGATGGCAATGGTTATTTTATAGCTCTCAATTATTAAATATTTAGAATCCAGCCTGAAAATGATAGGTCGTGCCTGATGAAGCTGATTGAATTTTTGAAGAACATATAATATACAGCAGTACAATACAGGAACAGGCTCTTTGGCCCACCATATCTGTACCAACCATGATGCAATTCTAAATAATTCCCATCTGCCTGACTATGGTTCGCATCTTTCTATTCCTTGCTTGTTCATGTGTCTCTCTAAATGCCTCTTGATATTTCATCTGCTAAAAGTTACTGAAGTAGTTGAAAGGAGAATGTCTACGAGTGTCTTTTTTATATACAGTTTCAGAAGGCATTTGAAAAATCACGCATAAGAGACTGTTAGCCAAAGTTAAAGCCCATGGAAATAAAGACAACTTATTGATTGGTGGGGAAAGTGGCTAAGGACCAGAACATAAGGCAGAACATAGGGATAATGGACATGATGAGGCTTTACGGTTCTCTAAGGATCCGTGTTACAATTATTCACCATATGTATTATCAATTTAGATGATAGAATAGAAAGTTACATATCCAAGTTTGCATAAAACAGGAGAAAAGGCATCATTGTAACCACTGTAGATGGAAGTATAAAACACAGGGATATTGGAACAAACCTCTGCAGAATGGCAATCATGTCACATTGTAAATCTGCATCTATCTTTTTACCCATTAATGTAGCTCCACATTTCTGACTAGGCTTTCGAAACTTGGCCTCTTCAGAAATGTGGAGTGGTCTTCCATCCGGGCCCTTTATAACATAAAGGTGGTGGCAGGGCGAAGCACGTCAAGCCCCATATAATATGAAAATATACTGTATTCTATTAAGTCCTCATTCATGAACACACTGAAGAGTTTTGGGCAGTATAAATAGCTTTTCAACGTGTTAGTGAATGAGTATGCATGAGGAAGTGAGTAGAGTGGCAGGGGCGATAGAGTGCCAGTTAAGAAGAGTGATAGGGTGTAATCATGGACAGGGTTACAGGGTGTTCGGGAAGGTAGGTTGCCAGCTGAATACAGTGGCAGGATGGTGAAGTCAAGGTGGAGTCAATGGTTTAGCAGGGCAGTTGGAGGATCAGACATCAGAGGGTCAGGAGAGAGTTGAAGGGTCAGGAGCAGGGAAAGCCAGATCAGAAGGGACATCAAACGAGAGTTGGGGAAAGTCACAGTGTCAGCAGGGAGTCAGGGAATCAGTGGAGAGTGGAGTCAGATTGGACAGTCATGTTGTCACTGAGAGAAAATGAGGACTGCAGATGCTGGAGATCAGAGTTGAAAAGTGTGGTGCTGCAAAAGCACAGCCAGTCAGGCAACATCCAAGGAACAGGATAATCAACATGTCAGCCATAAGCTCTTCATCAAGATTCATGATGCCCGAAACGTCGACTCTCCTGCTCCTCGGATGCTGTTTGAACTGCTGTGCTTTTCCAGTGCCACACTTTTCAACGGTCACGTAGTTAGCCAGGAATTAGACATAAGTTTGATTGTCTAACATTTCCTATTCAACTATCCACAGGATTCATGATGAAACATTGATTTTCCTGCTCCTCGGATGCTGCCTGACCTGCTGTACTTCTCCAGCACCACTCTAATCTCCAGCATCTGCAGTACCCACTTTTGCCAACTATCCAGATAAGTCAGATCTGTCCCATCTCAGATCTAAACCAAATTCAGAGAGATTTTGTGCATGGTGCCAGGAAATTGGAGAATTGTCCATTAGTAGTGTAAGCTTCCCAGTTAATTCCAGCAGAATCAGTGTGTCAGGTACCAACACTTAATTTTAGTACTGACTACCTAGATACAGAACAGTCTCGCTGCTGATATATTAAGTGAATGGGTAAAATGATATCAAATGAATTTCAACATCAAATTTGTGGTCATCCATTTTGCACCTAAAAAGGTAGAATAGGCTACTACCCACATTGCAAATACCTAAACAAATGGATGTTTCAAGAAGGAACAAATTACTGTTCAATACATGATGGAATCTGTATTGAAAACAACAAATGCTGAAGTTCACAGCAATTCAGACAGCATCCTTGAACAGAGAATAAGCTAACTTGGAAAACTACGTACCTAGCTCATTAGAAAGCCATAATCAATAAGCTATGGGAATATGGATTTTTATTTCCAGATGTTTAGATTATGTATGGGTAGAAGTCATACTTCAGCAATTCAAAACCCCAGTAAGAGCATACTGGTGAGCAGTTCTGGGCCACACATATTTGGAAAGATATATTGACATTGAAGGGAGTAGAGTAGATATACCAGAATGATACCTAGACTTTGAGGCTTAGTTCGTGAGGTGAAATTACACAAGTTATGGTTGTATTTCCTGGAATTTACATAGTTAAAGAGTGATAAGGTCAGGGTTTTAAAAATAGATAAACTTGGAGAGTCTAGAAACCCAGGAACATAGACAAAAAATTAGAGCAATGCCATTCAGAAGTGAAACTCAGAGATAGTTCTACATGGAAAGGATAATAAAAGTTTACTTCAAAAATGACAATGGATTCAAGATCAACTATCAACTTTGGATAGATTTTTTTAGTATGTAAAGGTATTAAGGGATATGGTGCGAAGTATGTATGGAGTTGGGTCACAGATCAGCCACTATCTTGCTGATAACTGAACAGGCTTGAGGGGCTAAGTGGCCATTCCAGTGCTCTTGTGAAGACTTGATGAAGCTTTTGATGTTTTAAATGTTTTTGCCAATTCCAGTTTCCTTTTCTTACTGCCACACTGTGGTGTAGAATACCTTCCTACATTTGTGAACTTTTTTTTTCTATCTATTCTGTGCAAAGTTACTGCTGTCTAAAGTAACCTAATTTATTTTGTGAATTGTCATAAACAAAGCTAATGTAATGAGATGACATGTCTGATTTACACAAGGTCCATTGCTCCAGCACAGTGGCTAGGAAAGTTTCTCAGCAGAGAACGGTCAAAATTTAATTCCTGGGATTTGTAAATAGTGCCTTGGCATTTTAGCAGACCTCGCAGAGATTATAATTATATCTCAATACTGAAATCACATGTAATGTTTATTCTATTAGCATGACATGGCTCTCATATCGGTACATCACATTCCTCCTTGAGCTCCATCTTGTATCTCAAGATTAGTATATAGCTGAAGTGAGATCTGAGACATAGCTGTCTAAACGATATTACATGAAATTAAATATTCCTATTTTTGAGCAGAATAGTCATTCTAAATATGAAGTAAAATCTTCAGTCTTTATCTTCAATCTATCTGTAACTCTTTGTATAATACTTGGGCACTAAAATGCAACAGCAATCAATACAAATAACATTGTATGATTGGACTATAATCATGAATAAAAAGAAAGTTTAAGGAAAATCATTTAAATCAGAAGCATGTTCATAACAAAAAGCTTTTACTGTTCTTGAATGAGTGAAGTAAAAGCTGCATCTCACTGTTTGTATGATATTCTCCTTCTGTTTTGTGGTGACTCTGGTGACTATATAATTAATTCATCTGTTATGCTGCAATTTTATGACTGATTCCAGATATATACAAATTAGCCTATTCGGCCAATATTATGAACTAGCCTGCATCTATATGGTCACCATAAAAGTTTTAATCAACACACCAGAAATCACACTTTGGCCACAGCTAATGATCCTAGTTAGTTTGTTCTTCCTCTTCTTGAGAAGTATATGGTGAACAGCTGACATATGCCTGTCAGCTGGACTTTCTGTGGTTGGGGAAGATTCCTCAATTTGTCTAACAATGGTGGATATTACAGCTATCATGGGTGCACCCAATGTGATTGAAATCATGTGGGGAAGTCCAGTGGAAGTGTCACTTTGACAAAAGTGATATGTCCACACATCCTTCCCCTCCTTCCGTCCCAAGAGGGATGTTAAAGGTGCCTCAATGGTTCTGTTCGAAGTTGGGGGGGTAGGTGTCACTGTGTAATAATTCTTCAAATAATCATTCCAGTATTTCCCAATCTGGACTCCTAGCTGAGATCCACGTGGACTCTAGTCAGCCATTACTGTTGATTGGATTAGTCATACCTCAACTATCCATCTGTTGGAAGTAACTGTGAGCTCAAGATGTGAGCTCTCCTTCAGTCAGGAGACTGACCCATCCTAATGATGATCATGTTTGGAATGGCACTAAAAGTTTGTGTGAAAGGCCAGGGTATTCATGTCCCAGCCTAGACTTTATTTCTGGTAAGCTCTTGTCAAATTTAAGGTGGGATTGCACTAAAGGAAGTCTGTTGAATTTTAAAAAGTTATTCTCAAAATGGTGGAAATATTTAGCTGGCTCATCAATATGAGGAAACATAAACTATCCATTTTCAACCAACGTTTAATTACAGCATCTGAAGGTTCTACATGTCATCTTTACTGAACATTAAGATAGCATCATTCATTCTCCAATATCAATCTCAATACTGCAGTATAACATATGACAGCAATAGACATGAACTTTTTTAAATTCACATGATAGTTCTTTAAATGAAGTATAAAACTGGAATATATCTTTGCTATAAATACAATTGCACTTGTTCTGAATTTCAAGTTGGAAGAAGTCCCCAAAATATGGTACTTGTGAATAAAGAAAATGGTTTAAATACATTTAAGGGGAAGCTAGGCAAGCAATGATGGGAGAAGGGAATGGATGATTACAATGCTAGATTAAAATGAGGGAATATGGAAGGAAGTTTGAGTGGAGCATATACACCAGACTGGTATTTCTGCTCAATGCAGCCAATGTAATTCTATGCAAGTATTGTTTACTCCACAGGCTCATGAGTATGTGTTACCAATCCTCTGTGCCATCTTCTAAAATGAGATTTTTGCATGTACGCACATTCCTAATACTAACTTCAGAGATTCGGCCTCTTGCATCTTTCACTCTCTTAAGCTGGTTCCTTGCAGTACACTACCTAAAAAGAAATTATGATAAATGCTCTATGGTTTACCTGTAACAATTCAAAGTCATTTTTCATACTAAATAAATGGAAATTTGCAATAAGTTGAATTTGGCCATGTAAATAGCACAGCAAGGTCAACATTTAATGCATATGAATCATCAGGTGATTTATATAAGCAATTCTGGATTAAGAATAAACTAAATAACTTCCACCAGATCGATCCATATAATTCACCATCCTGAGTTCTTCAAAATTCCTGCAAAGTTAATCATTTCTACATCATAAGCCAAAGACCCATGTTACTGTCTCATAGGTTTTTTCAATGAGATAAAAAAATGGATTGTTGTTTAGCACTGTCAAAGTTATGCCTCTGAGTTTTGGACTTGACATACAAGTACGACGAGATCACTGAAGTTTGTAGTGACACAAACCCAAAGGCAGAATGTGCTCAAGAACAGCACCTCATCTTTCTATTGCTTAAACACATTTATGCAAAAAGGACCAAAGTTCGTTTATCTTGATTTCCAAGAAATATAATGTTTTTACATATATTGACACTTTACCTTCTTTGACTTTCAAGGTCAGAACAGGTGTTCCAAGTAATCTCCAGATAAAAAAGCTCTGGATTGAGAACACACCAGTTCCCAATTCAGTTCACATTATCAGGGAAGGATATTTCATTTGCATGAGGGTAGGTGCCACTTTAGAGATCTTTGATTCTCACCTGTCACATGTACTTGAAAGCATGGAGACCTACTCACCTATGGAGAGTCAGGGTAGACTTACCCAATTACAGTAGTGGAGATGAAATAATTCAATGCTGCAAAGGGGATTAGGTTACAATGATTTTTTCTGAATGGGTGAGCTAAAGTGTTCTCCCTCTGTCATATTTATCTTGGCTTTGGATGGTAAAACACCATTCTGTATAAGAACTACATTGTCTGAGATATACTTAGTCACCAAGCGGGAAGAGAGCTATTTTACATAGCTGGATTCTTCAAGATTCAAAGGACTTTGGATTGATGGAAGAAAAATTGGGAAGTGGCTCCTAAGTCTATTTATTTGAAGAACTGAAAAAGGTGCCTTTGTTTTACTCACCACAATTTCAGAGCAGATTATGTCAAACTTGAGTTGAATCCAGATTTGTGAAACACACAACTGCATTTGACAGCAGAAAATCAGGTAGATCACTTTCTAATCTCACGGAAATGTGTCCTGACATTTTTGTCAGTTCAAATGATGAGTAAGAATTTACAACAAAAAACTCAGCAGGTCTGGCAGGATCTGTGGAGAGAAATCAGAGTTAATACATCTGGTCCAGTGACTCTTCCTCAGTAGGTGAGGAATTGAGTTTTGATTTCCCTCCACAGATGCTGCAAGACTTGCAGAGTTCTTCCAGCAATTTCTGCTTTTATTATGATTTCCCGCATTCGCAATTCTTTCAGTTTTTATTAAGAATTTAGAACAGAGAGATTTTTTATGTTTACAGCATGACATGCAGCAAGATCAGTGTGACCTCGAGCTGGGAAGTGGGAAACAACATTTGTGCACATAAGAGCCAAGCAAATCCCAATAAGTGAATATTTAATGATTTTCCCTTGACACTTGTTAGTATTACGATTATTAAGGCTCTCATCAGCATCCAGAAGGTCACCCTTGACTACTAAACTGGTTCCTTGAAAGTAGAGTCATATGTAGACAGGACAGTGAAAAAGGCATTTGGTATGCTTTCCTTTATTGGTCAAAGCATTGAATTTAGAAGTTGGGAGGTCATGTTGCGGCTATACAGGACATTGGTTAGGCCACTTTTGGGATATTGCCTGCAATTCTGGGTTCCTTCCTATAGGAACAATGTTGTGGAACTTGAAAGGGTTCAAAAAAGATTTACAAGGATGTTACCAGGGTTGGAGGGTTTGAGTTATAAGGAGAGGCAGAATTGGCTGGGGCTGTTTTCGCTGGAGTGTCAGAGGCTGAGAGGTGACCTTATAGAGGTTTATAAAATAATGAGAGGCATGGATAGGATAAATAGGCAAGGTCTTTTCCCAACGGTGGGGGAGTCCAGAACTAGAGGGCATAGGTTTAGGATGAGAGGGGAAGATATAAAAAGGACTTAAGGGGCAACAATTTCCACACAGAGGGTGACGCGTGTCTGGAATGAGCTTCCAGAAGAAATGATGGAGGCTGATACAATTACAGCACTTAAAAGGCACCTGGATGGGTACATGAATAGGAAGGGTTTAGAGGGATGGCAAATGGAACTAGTTTAGGTTGGGCTATCTGGTTGGCATGGATGAGTTGGACTGAAGGGTCTGTTTCCATGCTCTACATCTCTACGACTCTAAGTGAGTATTTTTCAGGGAATAGCTCACCTTGTGATTCCCCAAAATCTCTCTAGAACCGACAAAGTGCAGGTTACAAGTACAAGAATATGTTCTATTTGCTTGAATGTGTGGAACTTCAAAAACACTTAAGAAATGTAATACTATCAGAGGTCTTTATAAATGCTTAAATCAACAGCATCCTGTCTCTGTATCACTGGTGTACCATGGGTGTCATTTGTACAAGAGGCATGGTTACTGCTCACCAAAGGCTTCTTTAACAGCACTTCTCAAACCAACAGTCTCCACCAACTTGAAAGATAATCACAGCAGGTGTATATTGCCTCCAAGCTCCATTCTATGTGACACATCATACGTCTTAGACATATTGCCATTGATTCATCATCATTAGATCAAACACTGGAACTTTCTCCCTGGCAGCAGGTTATAAAGCATCTTCATGACCATATCCACAGCATTTCAGGAAAATCCACCACCACCATAAAAGAAAAACTGGGATCAGTAAACAATATCGGTTTTGTAGTGATGTCCACATCCTGAGACTGATATTGACAGATGATTGTCACCAGATACAGTCAAGAGTTTTGGTTTCTCAGGCAACATTGCTGACTTTCACCTGATTGGCTCAGTAAAGCAAGGTTCTGCTAAGCAAAGATTTTAAGCTAAAGCAGATTACATGCAGGTTTTTCTGACTTTCATTCCTTTATGTGCTTTCATAACACAGGATAGCAGAAATACTTTTGTCTGAAGAGGTTTCTCATGCACACCACCAAGATTTTAAAGCCCAGTAAATATATACTAATGCAAAACAATGCATACTGGGTCTTTCCCTCCCACTGATGTCTCTATTCAAGTTCATTTGTTAAGATATTAGTCCAGGTAATGATCATTATTCCACATCACCGTTGTGATTTGTGGTTCTTCTAATTTCTGCTGTGTCAGTGGCAGATATTTTGACCAAGTCCCTCTTGTCCAATGCGAGATCAATTCTCCCACTCACCGAATGTGGAAGTTCTGAACACTGTCAGGATATCCCAGGATCCCTGTTGCCAGCACAATTTTTGACCCACACCAAGCATTCAGTCAAACAATGACAGTCTGGATTTGCCTTCCCCATCATCATAGTGGCCCAGCAGTCTTGGAGAAACCTCTCACAGCACATAGGTTGAACAGTGGACACTGTCTTGTACATACAACTGCACATTCCTATCTCAGTTACTGTTTGAGCACCAGACCACTCAGCTAACCTGTCCTTAACCACATTTCCCATTGCAACCCTCTACATCACTGTTACTCTATCCCCTAAGCCCACTTGTTAGCGTTATCTTATATCAACATGTTGTTGTTTAATGTGGGAATATCACATACAGGAAATAACTCAAACAGATCAAAAACTCATCTTTATTCATCAACACCAAAGCAAACGGAAATGAAATGACCAGAGGTTGCATTTGCATCAGAACAGAAATGAATGGCCTGCACATTGGGTACCAACAATTATACAATCAATGGATGATCACTGCACTCAACTCTCATCTGCTGGAACTGGGTGTCAATTATAATCTGTCTGGCTTGAAGCACTTGACACTATTGTGCTCTATCCTGCTGAAGATGATAATCCTCTTGCTCAATCTTCTCATCTTCCTCCTCCTGAAAAAACTGCTTCTGATGTTTCAACTTGTTGCTATCCATCATATCTGCTGTTTGTTCCAGTTGTGCAGCAAATTTTCATGCTAGGATTATACAACAGAATTATGTCCACAGCATACTGTGAGAATACTAGACCGATCCAAGCAGTGGAACCTCATCTTCAGGTGGCCTATCTTCTGCTCCACGATGGCCCTGGTCAAAGAATGGGCGACATTTTATCAACGCTTAGCCTGAGTCAGGAGGTTACATAACAGTGTCATCAGCCATGGTCGCAGTGGGTACACCGTGTCTCCCAGTAACCATCCTCGTAAGACATCAGAAGACGAGGATTCTCAAAGAGTATAAGCATCATAGCAGCTCCCATGGAACATGTATTGATGAATTCTGCCGTAGAAGGATATGGCCCTCTCAGCACGATATATGTATAGTCTGTAGTACTCTGCACCCGAATGTAGACAGCTATGTTGGTGAATCTTTCCACCCAAGCTGCAACACTGATCCTGGGAAATGAGATGAAACGGTGTGATCTGTCACAAATGGCATTGGTAATAATGTTAATGTAGGTGGATGATTGAGAAATCCCTTACAAGATCACAACAGTTCCTTGAAAGGAGCCTATTACATAAAAATTCAATGCAGCTGTCATCTTGACAGCCACCAGGAAAGGATAGCCACCCATTCCTCCAGGTGGCAGGTCCCACTCCAGCATTTGGCATAGTTCTGTAGCTGTGTCCCAGGACATCCTCGCCAACACTATATTCACTCATCCAAAGGAAATGGCATCAAAGATAAAAGACTTTGACCTTGCCATCACTCCTGAGGGGATCTTTAGCTGCAATCTCTTCATGTGATGGTAGGTTATCATCTGCTGGAGATTGCTGTTGGTACTGGGTTTGCTGGCTCAGCTGGTCCTCTTGCACTTCACTGCTCTCAAATATGACAATATCAGCAACTGTGGCTGGATCCATCAGTCATAAACTTTGTGGGAAACATAGCGATCAGCCAGGTCCTTAGTAACGTGAGCTGTCAGCCTTCACGTCGCTCAAAATAATGGCCTTGCATATTATTCCATACAGTGGGAGCACTCGGACAATGAAGGCCATGGAATGGTTCATGTGGAACTTTGATATAGGACCATATGCTGATGAATGACCACCGGTCATGTCACAAAAAGACAGTAAGACATCACAAGTACTGTGTGAGTACTGCGCCCTTCCCTTCCCAGACTCACACCATCCACAAATGCATATAATAGCAACTTATACTTACAGATCAAATTGAGAGGAAATTACTTCGGTGCCCCTGAGGTTTTGTACTTGTTTTGTGCTTTATGGCTCACAACTGCCTATTTTAAGATCACCTGGAATTAGTTCTGCTCACCGAGATGTTCATCTCCAATCTTCAAGGACAAACAACATGGTCAAGGTTGTTTGTGACCAGCATTCTCACCTCACATAGATAGACACTGCTTGAATTCACATAGACAATGATATAATTGCAAATGACCTAAGAGTATATCCTGCACGGGCAGATTGATACTACTGTCCCTTGAATTGTTTCCTGTCACTCACATGTTAGGCCCATATTTTGGCCTGGGGATAAACAGACTCCTCCCAGTCCAGATGAGGTCTCAGCCATTTCCCATACTTGGATCCCATTTAGGAATTGAGGAATCATGGAAGACAATGTGGTGTGGGCTGACCCAACTGATCCTGATGGTGTTCATTGGATCTGCCAGACTGACTATGGCCACCTGCCTGGACTGTAGTGAGTCAGAGCCCCTGACCCTGACCTTTTCAAGCAGATGCCTGACTGTGCTCAGACCTCTTGACTATCAGTGAATGTTACCCTTGATTGCTTGTACCAAGACCTCCTGATTATTGGCAGCTTCTCTTGATATGACTGAGGACTACTCCTCTTTAACTTTGAGACATGGCAAATTGGTTGATGCACATGCAGTTTCACTGATAATTGCTGACAAACATGTCAAGCTACTTGGCTTTGTATCTGTAGTAAGGACAAGCCAAGACAAAATTACTGAGGACAACTAAACTCTGGCTGAGGGGGTAAAGCGCAAAAAGACAAGGCAACACAACAAAGCCAGGCAGGGATGCTGTGAGCATCTAGTTAGGCACTTACTGACTGTACAGCCTTGAGATGCAGCCTTATCCAGTCTGTGTGGACCTATCCCAAGCTGCCGAGTGTCAATGCAGCAGCATCGTGATGAATGGTGCCGGGTGGGCTCCAAAGTGAGATCAGAAGATGTGCTACGGTGATGCAGTGAAACTTGTATCAGATGGTGGTTCAGTGGTTAGCACTGCTGCCTGCCAGTTCCGGGGACCCGGATTCAATTTTAACCTTGGGTGGCTGTCTGTGTGGAGTTTTCACATTCTCCCCACATTTGCGTGGGGTTCCTCGGGGTTCTCCGGTTTGTTCCCGGGAGTCCAAAGATGTGCAGGTTAGGTTAATTGGCTATGCTAAATTGCCCATAGTGTTCAGGGATGTGTAGTTTAGATGAATTAGTCAGGGGTAAATGCAGAGTAATAGGGTAGGGGAATGGGTCTGGGTGGGTTACTCTTCTGAGGGTTGGTGTGGACGTGTTGGGTCAAATGGCCTGTTTCTATACTGTAAAGGTTCTTTGACCTGTTGACGTGGAGGGATTGCAGCCACTACCCATGGAGCATGCTCTGTGATGTTGGCTGGGGGAGTCCAAGATGGAGGTTGGGAGGAGCAAATGTTGAGCTGGAGTTGCTAGGCAGCTGCTCAAACTTTCATTTTCAGTTTCTTACCATTGGGTGGGGAACCTGCAGGTGTGATTGGACAGTAATGGTGATAACAAGCAATAATCCCCATTAATAATGAAAACAAAAACTGAAGATCACAGTGGGTCAGGCTGCATCCATGAGGAGAGAGCAATCTAACAATTCCAGTCTTGGTGACTCTTCATCCGAGCTCTGATGAAGAGTCATCCAGACTCGAAACGTTAGCTTGCTCTGTCCCTGTGGATACTGCCTGACCCGTTGTGATCATCAGCATTTGTTTTCAGTACAGATTCCAGTTCAATTTATGTGCACTGCTTTGGTTTTAATTAAAAGACTATAATTTCCAAAACCTGACCATCCTCTTCATCAATGCATTTTGCCAAAAAAAAACTGGAGGTAGTAAGCCAGGTAATGATTTAACGTACCCATTTCTGGGACGTCCATGGATTGCTTACTCCAGAAAGTGAAAGAGTTGTTGAGTATGCTGAAGACTGAGATGGTAGTTTTTGAGTAGTAACAAAATCAAAAGAGGAAGGTTAGGAAGGAACGTGGAGTTGATGTATAGGTTCAGTTATGATGTTATTGAGTGGTGGAGATGGCTCAAGAAGTTGTATAATCCTCTCCTAGAATCACAGAATCCCTACTGTTTGGAAACATGCCATTCAACCCATCAATTCTGCACAGACCCTCTGAAGAGCACCCTGTCTAGACTCCTACCCAATCCCAAACTCTGCAGTTTTTTTTTCACCATGGCTAATCCTGTACAATGCTGGACACTACGGGGCAATTTAACATGGTCAATCTGCTAAACTTGTTCATCCTTGGATTGCATGAAGAAGCCAGAGCACCTGGTGGAAACCCTGCAGTCATCCAAGGCTGGGATGAAACCAGGGTCTCCACCACTGTTAAGTAGCAGTGCTAACCATTGAGCCACTGTGCCACCCTGATCTCCTGCTCCAAGTTCTTACATCCAGTATTAAAAATAATCCACGGCTGCTGTTTTGGACATCAGTGTGACTGTTAAAGCCAGACAATTAGCAAGAAATTAGGGGGGTCAAAAATCCCATCTGTAGGATCAATCTGATTTTGGTCAGCTGTTCTCATTTTACTTGCATTTAGCCAAAAGTGCTGGAAGTTACTGGGTGTTTTGGAATATTGGTCAGCTCTGAGTGTTGAACCTTCCCAACTACTGAATAAGATGTGAGAAAGTCAGTAACATTGTGTAACATGTCCAGTGAGGAGCTTCTCAATGCTGAGAGCAAAAGTCACATTTTCCAGCCAAGTGTTGAACAGAGTTCTGAAGACGAATCAGGTCAGACTCAAAACATTACCTGTTCCTCTCTCCACAGATGCTGCCAGACCTGCTGAGTTACTCCAGCATTTTCCATCTTTGCGATCGTGTAACTGGTTGTCCTTGGAGTTTTAGCCAGACAAGCCTGGGGACGTTTGGGTCTAAAGAGTCGGGACATGTTGTGTGTGTCCTGCCTAGAGGCAGGTTCATCCTCCTCAGCTTGAACTCCCACAGGGCTGAAGGTGGCAGGCCCAATCACCTTGGTAATGTTCTGCGAAGAGACTTCAGTGAGAAGGCTTCCCTCCCATTAGGTGCCTGCAGTGATTGCTCTGTCTCCTTGTGAGGGAAAGGGCACCTGGAGTGAGGTAAGTGCCCTCATCTCCCTGATGTGATTGAGCACCAGTGACTTTGATTTTATTGTCACGTATATTTTACAGTAAGAATACAATAAAATACAGTGAACTGCTTTCATTTGTCGCCGTTTTGAATAATTTAGAAGTAATTCAAAAAAAGAGAATGATACAGCTTGAAGAGAGTCCATCAGTCCTGAGTCAGCTCATCAAAATCAATGACGCCTGTGCAGTCAGCTCTCTGCCACCACTTCGCTGCTATCGATGGACACATCCTCAGATGCTATCTTCGCCACTGGGATGATTCACCTCACCACTGCCTCGTCACCTCCTGTACTAGCCCAACCAATGTCATAGTCACGTCTCTCAGTGCTGGGCCCACCTCATCAATGTTATTGGAGCGATGGAGTCCAGGTTTGTGCAGACATCAGAGGGCTGTGGGGAGCACTAAGCATTGCTCTCCATGACAGCCAGATATTGACATTCCACAGGTTGCAGTCCTATAACGTCAGGTTGCGCAGTGCCCTTGACAAACCTGCCTGCCACTCCTGTATCTTCCGTTAGTAACTAGCAATATAAAATGTTTACTCAGGTACCTACACTTATTCACTGGCAAGAATTCCAGAGGAATTGCCTGACTGTGAAACACTTGATTTGACTATTTATGCTACTTGTATTTTGAAGATTTCTATCAATTTTTGTTAAAGGACAAGAATGCTCAATGCTGCAAAAGCTCCAAGGTGCTACTAGTGAACTGTGAGCTCACATTTAAAGAATGCATTAACTGTAAACATGTGGGAAAACTGGATCATCTGTTTGTTAGTTTGTTGTTACCATCTATAATTCCTGTCTTAGCATCTATGTTGACAGCTCCATTTTCATAGCTGAAGTGGAATGGGTGCCTTACAACCAACCTCTGCTTTGAAGCATTGCCAGATTTTTGACTTTCATTTCCCTTGATCACAGTACCCTGAAGAGTTGGCTGTAGGGAATTTCAGTTAGCAAATAGAAAGTTGGAATTTTAGATGTTTAGGAACTTTGGGGTGAAGGAAGTTAATATCTGTGCTAATTCCACACAGGCAGCAAATTGGTTTCATGCCAGTAAAACATTATTGGCAAATACATAAACAGCTTCACACTGCTGAGGTCACTATGAAGGACTCTGGTTCTCAACCTCTCCCCTCGCCTGAGGCATTGTAACCCTCAGGTTAAACCACCACCAATTCTCTCTCTAAACAGGGAGCAGCTTTATGTTCTGGTAGGGCTATGGCAAATTCACCTTTACCTAGATCATATCCTATACAAAAGAGACTCATATAAAATCCATATTTTTTTTCTTTTTGAATGCGACCTGTAGATGAAATCATATATTGAACATGTAACTCAAATAATTATGTAAAAATAATATGAATAGCAAATTGAAGCCCAAAAAGACAGCATGTGGCAAAAGTAATGTGGTCCTCAGAAAAGAAATCAGGACTTCTCCAGGAAAAGCAACTTTGGTGTTAAAGAGTACAAATGTGTGAGTCCATGCATGGTCATTGTGTCAAAAGAAAATGCAGTAAGATTGAAAGCAGAGTTTGACATCAGGGATTGCAGCTGCTGCCTTGGGATCTTAATATGATTATGTAATCTGCCTTCTGTATATTCTGAATGTTGGAATTAGCCCCAAGAGATATAAAATGCTTAGTTTAGGAAACAGAGACAATGGCTTTGTAGCATTTTACAATGTATAAAAGGGCAGTTTATGTGACATCAACAAAACCCTGTTCATCCATCTCTCATGAAAAATAAAAACCAAAATAAGTTCACTTTTTCATAACAGAAAGGCATTTTTAGCATATAGAAAAAGTTTATTTTAAGCAACATATTTAAATAACAAGGAAATGGTACTGGTTGTCAGGCACTGTGTGTGATCATTCCTCCTCTGTGACACTGCTAAGTATGATGATTTGCATTCAACGACATTTTGTTAAATTAAGATTTGATCATTCAAAAAGCTCTTTCATTGTTTTCATTTCCATTGCAAATCCATCATTACCATCATAGTATGAGCAAATATATCTGTTTCATCAATTAGGTCATTTAGAATTAAAATAAAAAGTCAGTTTTGCACCCCAAAAACAGAAAATGCTGTAAAGTTCAAAGGTTGTGGCTGTCATCTTTTGATTAAGAAAAGGAAATGATTTCACTAAACAGCAATTCGCTCTTGTGTTGTTTTGTTTTAACTGACTTTGTAGTTTCCAGTGAACTGGACATATTTATTGAAGCACATAAGTTACTTCATGGTTACTAACATCTTGCTAATCTTAACAAAATATCTTCTTTCCTGCCAATAGTCTAAATGTCATAAACTATAAAATACCGTTAACAAACTATTTTCTAAACATCTCTGTTGCAAGTCTTTAAATGCAAACACTGAGATGCATTAGGTTCTTTTTAAATCATTTGTAAACTGACTTATAAAAGGACTGAACAAAAAAATGTAGAAGCTTCCATCTGTTACATAATTTTCCATTGTAGTCCTGTGCATGCCAGTTTACTGAACCATAGCTTGCTAAAGAGACTACTGGGTCACAGATTGAAAAACAAAGACCAAGCTTTTAATGACTGCATTTTTCTCAAGCACCTCTGACATAAAAATAACTGCACAAATACAAAACTGATGTGAATAGTACCAGAAAGAAAAAAATGCAAATCTCCTCAAAATACAAAAAAGGGCAAGCAGCCACATATTAAAGGAACAGAGTTGGCATTTCTTGCTCAAGTTACATAATTACCCATAGAACAGTAAATATTTTTGCCAGTTTTGCGCAATACCTAAAATATTCTTGAATAGAACTTTATTTCCTTTTTTAGGATGACTGTTACTTCATAAGCACAAAAGCCTGAATTATCTTCCACATTTGCTATGAGATGTACCTGTAATTAGCCACAAACAAATGGTATAGTTGAAACATTTGTGAAATTATGGATCAGACTTACGGGCCTAACCATATACACCAAGTACTTTTAATTTTCCATGTCTGAATATGTCTTCAGTCCACAAGACTGATCACATCCATAACTCTCCCATGTAAGTATCTTCAGTTGTGCTTGTTCTGGGGTCTCTCGACTTTGTGACCAGATTTTGCAGCAGGAAATAATCAATTTTATGGTCTTTTGCTTACAGACTTTCAAAACTAAAAATTCTATTAATTGATCTGCATCTCGATCTGCTCTGTATTTTAGGATTTTACATTACAGTCGGAGGCTATTTGATCCATCATATCTGTACTAGCTCCCAAGAGAGCTACCAAGTTAGTCCCATTCTCCAACCTTATCTCCATAGCCTTCTAAATTCATTACTTACAAATATATCTCCAATTCTCTTTTGAAACCTCCTACTGACTCTGCCTCCACCACTTTCCAGGCAGTACCTTCCAAATTCTGACAACTCTCTTAGTAAAGAAGTTTCTCCTTATCTTACTCCTAGTTCTCGGTGAAAATCCTGAAATTGTGATCCTCTAGTTGCTGACATGCTAACTAGTGGAAACAGAATATCAACCCTGGTTTGAAGAAGAATGCAGGAGGACATGCTAGGAACAGACTCAGGCATATCTAAAAATGGGGCATGAACCTAGTGAAGCGACAATATGGACTTTATATGTGAAGCAGCATAACCAGCATGTGATAGAGCTAAGCAGTCTTGCAATTGAATGAATCAAATCTAAGATCCGCAGTTCTACCACATTCAGTCATGAATGGCAATAGGCAGTTTAACTCAGCACAGGATGAATCTTCGCAATTGAGTTGGCACAGTGGCTCAGTGGTTAGTACTGCTGCCTCACAGCACCAGGGACCTGGGTTCGATTTCAGCCTTGGGCAACTGTCTGTATGGAGTTTGCACGTTCTCCCTGTGTCTGAGTGGGTTTCCTCCCCCAATCCAAAGATATGCAGGTTAGGTGGATCGGCCATGATAAATTGCCCATCGTGTTCAGGGATGTGTATTAGTTGGGGTAAATGTAGAGTAATGGATTTGGGTGGGATACTTTTCAGAGAGTCATGTGGACTTTTTTTTAGATTAGACTACACTTACAATGTGGAAACAGGCCCTTCGGCCCAACAAGTCCACACCGACCCTCCGAACAGCAACCCACCCAGACCCTTTCCCTACATTTATCCCTTCACCTAACACTATGGGCAATTTAGCATGGTCAATTCACCTAACCTGCACATTTTTGGACTGTAGGAGGAAACCGGAGCACCCAGAGGAAACCCACGCAGACACGGGGAGAACGTGCAAATTCCACACAGACAGTTGCCTGGGAATTGAACACGGGTCTCTGGCGCTGTGAGGCAACAGTGCTAACCACTGTGTCACCGTGCCGCCCACTTGTTGGGTTGAAGGACCTGTATCCATACTGCAGGGATTCTAATTCTAGGAAATTGTTCATAATTTTGAACACCTCAATCATGTTACCTCTTCATCTTCTCTGCTCCAAAGAGAATAAGTCCAATTTCTCTCATCTTTCCTTGTATCTAAAATCACTCATTCTTGATACCATTCCAGTAAATCTCCTTTGCACACTCTCCATGGATGATAAATAAGGTGACCAGAACAGAACACAACACTCCAAATATGGTCTGGCCAATGAGTTGCACCTGTCTGTTACTTTAATGGCTCATTGGTCAATGTCAGCTTATCTTACATCAGCCATAAACACTCCTTCTATGGTACAGGATATATATACAAATAGCATGAGTAAAGGGAAAGCGATAATGATATTAATGTTGAGCTCTTATTAGAGTAGGAGAAAGTGAGGACTGCAGATGCTGGAGATCAGAGCTGAAAATGTGTTGCTGGAAAAGCACAGCAGGTCAGGCAGCATCCAAGGAGCAGAAGAATCGACGTTTCGGGCATGAGCCCGAACCAACCAACCCAACCACCCCGTGGCTCAACACTTCCCCTCCCACTCCACCAAGGACATGCAGGTCCTTGGACTCCTCCATTGCCAGATTATAGCAACACGACGGCTGGAGGAAGAGCGCCTCATCTTCCGCCTACGAACCCTCCAATCACAAGGGATGAACTCAGATTTCTCCAGTTTCCTCATTTCCCCTCCCCCACCTTGTCTCAGTTCCAACCCTCGAACTCAGCACCACTTTCCTA
>NC_057726.1:36628572-36656127 GCF_004010195.1 Chiloscyllium plagiosum
TCTCCAAGTCCCCAAAGGAAACTTCCATATCCGCCACAGATTCACCTGCACCTCCACCCACATCATCTACTGCATCCGCTGCAGCCGGTGTGGCCTCCTCTATATTGGGGAGACAGGCCGCCTACTTGCGGAGCGATTCAGAGAGCACCTCTGGGCCACCTGGACGAACCAACCCAATCACCCTGTAGCACAGCATTTCAACTCCCCCTCCCACTCCACCGAGGATATGCAGGTCATTGGACTCATCCACCGCCAAACCACAACAACCCGGCGGTCGGAGGAGGAGCGTCTTATCTTCCGACTGGGAGCCCTCCAACCGCAGGGGATGAACTTGGACTTCACCAGTTTCTTCCTCCCCCCTCCCCCCACCTTGTCTCCGCCGGATCCTTCCAGCCCGGCACCGCCTTCCTGCCCTGCAGTCTTCTTCTTGCCCTCTCCGCCTCCACCCTACTCCGACCTATCACCTTCACCTTTACCTCTTTCCACCTATCACATTTCCAACGCCCCTCCTCCATGTCCCTCCTCCCTACCTTTTATCTTCTCCTGCTGAACACTCATAAGCCCTTCCTGAAGAAGGGCCTGTGCCCGAAACGTCGAATCTCCTGTTCCCTGGATGCTGCCTGACCTGCTGTGCTGTTCCGGCAATAAAGTTTCAACTTTGATCTCCAGCATCTGCAGACCTCACTTTCTCCACTGAAATTGAGACTATATTATTCACATGTTTGATAGATGGCACGTATTTGGCTTCACTGCAGCATCCTGTTGATGGTGAATACCATGGATGTTGATACTACATTGTACCAGTGTGTAACAGCGACCTTCACCAGTTGTTCACAGTTTTGATATATCTTCCCGCTCCAAGATAATCTAAGGTAGAATGGGCACTTTTCAGAACCTAAAGAGGTGGCCTTAGGCCTCTTCATGAGTTTGCGCCATATATACAATGAGAAATTATCTGTTCAAGGTAGCCATTTTCTAATCTAAGCAGCAAACTATGCCTTCTTGACCCACTGCAGTCCATCTGCTGTACGATGACTCACAATGCCCTTAGAGAAGAAATTCCAGGATTTTGACCCAACAATGGTGAAGGAATGGCAATATATTTCCAAGTCAGGTCAGTAAGTGGCTTGGAGGGTAAGTTGCAGATGGTAGTATTCCCATGTATTTGCTACCCTTGATTATCCTGATGGAACTGGTCTTGCGTTTGGAAGCAGCTGAGTAAGTATCTTGCATGAATTTCTGCAGTGCATCTTACAGATATTACACACGGCTGTACTGAGCTTTGGTGGTGGAGGGAGTGGATACTTGTGGATATGATGCCAATCCAGCAAGTTGCTCTGTCTTGGATGGTGCCAAGCTTCAAATGTTGTTGGAGCTGCACCCATCCAGTCAAGTGAGAAATATTCCATCATACCATTGGTTTGTAACTTGTAGATGGTGGACAGGCTTTGGAGAATCAGGAAGTGACCTGCTCTTGTAGCTAATGTATTTATATGGTTAGTCTAGTTGAGTTTCTACTTACTGGTAACTCAATGGATATTGATAGTGGGAGATTCAACAATGGTAAGTCTATTGAATGTCAAGGAGCGGTGGTTCGATTGTCTCTTATTGGTGATGATCATTGCCTGGCATTTGTGTAGTGCAAATGTTACTTGCCACTTGTCAGCCCAAGCCTGGATATTGTCCAGCACTGGTTGCATTTGAATATGGACTACTTCAGTATCTGAGGAGTTGTGAATGGTGCTGAACATTGTGCAATCATTAGCGAATATCCCCACTTTTGACCTTTTGGTGGAAGGAAGGACATTGACAAAGCAGCTGAAAATGTTTCGGCCTAAGATATTATCCTGAGGAACTCCTGCAAACATGTCCTGGAGCTGAGATGACTGACCTCCAACAACTACAACCATCTTCCTATGTGCCAGATATGACTCCAAGCAACAGAGAGTTTGCCCGTTTACACTCATTGATTCCAAAGTTTGTGCGAAGATTTGTAGCTCGGGTACTCATTGTTGTGGTTCTGGCGCCGAGCTGGAAGTTTTTGTTGCAAATGTTTTGTCCCTGGCTAGGCGACATCATCAGTGCTTGGGACCCTCCTGCGAAGCGCTTCTTTGATGTTTCCTCCAGTGTTTATAGTGGTCTGTCCCTGCCGCTTCCGGTTGTCAGTTTCAGCTGTCCGCTGTAGTGGTTGGTATATTGGGTCCAGGTCGATGTGTTTGTTGATGGAGTCTCCACAGCCTTCTGTAGTAATGAGATCCACAGATTCACCATGCTCTGGCTGAAGAAATTCCTCCCCAGCTCAGTTCCAAAGGGCCTTCCCTTCACTCTGAGGATATGCTCTCAGGTCATTGTCTCTCCTACAATTGGAAAAATCATCTCATCATCCAGGCCTCTCACTATTTCAGGTTTGCTGTGGTTCTGTTTGCCGTGCTGGAAGTTTTTGTTGCAAACGTTTCGTCCCCTGGTTAGGCGACATCATCAGTGCTTGGGAGTCTCCTGCGAAGCGCTTCTTTGATGTTACCTTCGGTGTTTATAGTGGTCTGTCCCTGCCGATACCCGATACCCAACATGAGCAAGACGAATGTAGTGTACAAAATACCATGCAAGGACTGCACTAAACACTATATAGGACAAACAGGAAGACAGCTAACAATCCGCATACATGAACATCAACTAGCCACGAAACGACACGACCAGCTATCCTTAGTAGCCACACACGCAGACAACAAGCAACATGAATTCGACTGGGACAACACTACTATCATAGGGCAAGCCAGACAGAGAACAGCCAGGGAATTCCTAGAGGTATGGCATTCATCCACAAACTCCATCAACAAACACATCGACCTGGACCCAATATACCAACCACTACAGCGGACAGCTGAAACTGACAACCGGAAGCGGCAAGGACAGACCACTCTGAACACCGGAGGAAACATCAAAGAAGCGCTTCGCAGGAGGCTCCCAAGCACTGATGATGTCGCCTAGCCAGGGGACAAAACGTTTGCAACAAAACTTCCAGCTCGGCGAACAGAACCACATCATTGATTCCAGTTTTGCAAGGGCTTGTTGATGCCACACTTGGTTAAATGTGATCTTGGTGTCAAGGGCTGTCACTCTCACCTCACCTGGGGAATTCAGCTCTTTTGTCCATGTTTGAACCAAGGGTGGAACCCAAAATGGGTGTCACTGAGCATGTTACTGCTGAGCAGGTGCTGGCAGTTGGCACTGTTTATGACACCTTCCATCACTTTGCTGATGATCGAGAGTAAACTGATGGGGTGGTTGTTAACTGGATTGGATTTGTCCAGCTTTTTCTGTATAAGACATACCTGGGCAATTTTCCACATGGTCAAATAGATGCCAGTGCTATAACTGTACTGGAAGAGCTTATATAGGGGAGCAGCAAGTTCTGGAGCACAAGTCTTCAATCCTAATGCCTGAATGTTGTCAGCGCCATAGCCCTTGCATTATCCAGTGCCTCCAAAAGTTTCTTGATATCACAGAGGGAATCAAATTGACTGACGATTGGCATCTGTGATGCTGGGGACCAATGGAGGAGGCTGAGGTGGATCATTCACTCAGCTCTTTTGGCTAAAGATTGCTGCAAATATTTCAACCTTATCTTTTGCACTGATGTGTTGGGCTCTTCCATCATTAAGGATGGGGATATTTGTGGCAACCCCTCTTCTAGTGAGTTGTTCAATTGTCCACCACCATTCGTGACTGGATGTGGCAGGGCTACAGAGTTTAGATCTGTACCATTGGTTGTGGGATCACTTTGGGTTTGTCTATCATTTTATGCTGTTTGGCACGCAAGTAAACCAGCTTGGTGGCTTTATCAGGTTGACACCTCATTTTTTGGTATACCTGGTGCTGTTCCTGACATGTCTTCCTGCACTTTTCACTGAACTATAGTTGATCCCCGAGCTTGAATGTAAAGGTTGAGTGGGGGATATGCCGGGCCATGAGATTGTAGATTGCACTGGAGCACAATTCTACTGCTGTTGGTGGCCCATATTGTGTCATCGATGTCCAACCTTGAGGTGCCAAATCTGTTCAAAGTCTATCCCACTAAGCACGGTGATAGTGCCACACAACACGATGGAGGTATTCTCAATATGAAGGTGGGACTTCTCCATAAGGACTGTGCAGTGCTTGCTTTTTCAATACTATCATGGACGGTGCATCTACAGTTGGCAGATTGGAAGGATGCGATCAAATATGTTTTTGCCTTTTGTTGATTCCCTCACCACCATTCTGCAGACCCAGTCTAGCAGCTATTTCCTGTAAGACCCGACCAGCTCCATAAGTAGTGCTGCTGCTGAGCCACTCTTGGTGGACATTGACAATCCCCAGTCAGAGTACAGTTTGTGCCCTTGCCATCCTCACTGCGTCTTCCAAGCATTGTTCAACATGGAGGAGTACCAATTCATCAGCCGGTTTTCAGCATAATCAGCAGCAGGTTTTCTTACCTGTGTTTAACTAGAATCCATGAGAGTTCATGGGGTTCGGAGTCAATGTTGAGGACGCCCAGGTCAACTCCCTCCTCACATTGTGCCACCAACTCTGTTGAGTCTGTCCTGCTGGTGGGGCAAGACCTATTCAGGGATGATGACGGTGGTGACTACAACTTTATCTGTAAGGTTTGATTCCGTGAGTATTATGATATCAGGTTGTTGCTCAACTAGTCTGTAAGACAGCTCTCCCAATTTTGGCACTACATCCCAAATGTTAGGAAGAAGGACTTTGCAGGGTCAACACAGTTGTCTTTGCCTTTGTAGTTTGTAGATCAATGCCAGGTAGCCCATCTAGTTGCATTTCTTTGTTGAGACATCATTGTTGCTACAACTGAGTTGCTTGCTAGGCCATTTCAGAGGGCAGTTGTGAGTCAAGCACATTATTGTGGTTCTGGAGTCATATGTACATCAGACCAAGTGAGGATAGCAGATTTCCTTCCGTAAAGGGCACTTAGCTGGGAGAAAATATTGGATATGCTGGTCTTGTTTACTTTAAAACAGAAGATTGAGCAGAGATTTACCTGAGTGCATAAAATTGGGAAAAGCCCAGACTGAGCAGATAAGAAGAATCTTTTTCGCTTCACAGACTGGTCAATAACCAGGGTGCCAGACTTACGTAATTTTTAGAATGTTTAGTGGGAAATCAAGGAATAATTTTTAGCTCAGATGTTGATGGGAATCTGTTAGGATGGTAGAGGCTGAAATATTCATCAGATTAAACAAACACTTGGACACTTAGTTGTGGTGCTGCAACTTGCAGGGCTAGAGTTGGAGGCAGGGATTAAGACTGAACAGCTCTCCTAAGACTGATACAGATACAGTGTGACAAATAGCCTCCTTCAGCACCATAAATGTTTACTTATATTACATCTTATATCAGGTCATGCTGGAGACAGAGGTCCCATTCACTAGTTGGTGAATAAGTAGGAACCCCATTTCACCTTTCCTCAGGAGGCCTGATACAATTTCAAGGCAAGCTACACTTATCTGGATGGTACTGGGGCTCCCCGTAGGATAAGAAACGCTGCCCTGAAGTTGCTGGCAACTGAGAGAGCTCCAGTAGCAGGAGTGCCACAGTGGGCCTCTGCCAGTAAGCACTGGGGCCCTCAGCCAGGATTGTTGCTGTATTCCTGAAGAGAAGGCAGTGCAGTAGGGAGCAGGCTGATGGTGTGGTTTGCTAGAAATGGAGGGGGGGGGAATAGGTATTTGAGGGCAGTGGAGTTGACTCATTGTCAGGATCTACCTTTATGTCCCAATGCTTGATATGTCCATCTGGAATGGAACATCTATGAATGAAAGACACTGTAGTAGGCCACCGACAAATCTGATAGGATTTGCTGGACAGTTTCCTGGTGGGATGGGTGATATTTGTGAGGCTCATGTAGTCCCTGAGCTGCTATTAAATCTTGATGGGCTCAGGGATAATTGGATTTAAGTGGCTCATTAATAAGCCTAATTGGCTTCCCACGGCTACCAGGCAGTCTCCCATTTCAGTCCCCTCCCATCACTGACTAAATGTGAGGTAGTGTTCTCTCAACGGTGAGCTGGTTTACACCCTCCTTGATGATTCTCCCAGTCAGCCAGTCTGCCCATCATCCTCTCTGCTCAAGGAGCCTCACTAACCTCTGCCCGATGTTTCCAAAGTAGACACCCTAACAATATTGCAGTTTAGTCATGTGTCCATGCATTATCACTTCTGGCTGTCTAATTAGATTGCCAGTTCAATTGTTGATTTTAAAATACATCCAACTTTAGCTAAATAATTTTAATTTGCCAAATATCAGAAGATAAGAAAGAAGAGAAGCAAGATTCCTTGGGCAATCCAGCAAGAAATACATTGTTCTCTTCATCACAGTATGAAAGAATTTTTCAAGTGATGTATGGCTTTGTCTTTGACACCCCTATCTGGAAGTCCACCCCAAATGTTAGTCATGCTCGACAAGACACACTTCTAGCCACCAATTCTAAACTTGCCTTTCACCAGTTTGACCTGTAAATTCTTATTCTAAATCCTCACAGCTTCACCTGTTCCAATAATATAATGAATGATTTTCAGACTGTTAGAGTACCATTATTCTGCAGGTTATTACAGTGGGATTTGGCTTTTTCTGCACAGTATATATATTATAGAATCAATTATATATTACAGAATCTTCTTTTAAGAGGTGATAGCCCAAGTTTTTTCAGCTTTTTCTCACACCTCCGTCTTCTGACAGAAAGGATTGATCTCATAGCTCTTTTTGCAAACTCTCCAGTGTTTTTAAGTCATCTTCATGTCTCAAAAACTATAACTGGGTGCAATACCGCGGATGCTACCTGATTTGAGGTGATATAATAGCAGACGGATAAATACCAGACAGATAAATACCAGAAGAATCCATTACTTGATTTACTTTCTTAACTATGAATGATAATCCTGCTAATAATCCTTAACAATATTCATTAAAACATAATTAAACACTGTAGCTAAAATAATTAGCATTTTTTGTAATTATATGTCAAGGACACTAAACAGAATTGTATACAAAATGAGGAATCACTTTATCCAACAGCAACATCTCAATCGTAGGGAGCTTATTCCAACCCAGAAGATAACACTTAAATGATTGGGAAACATTAAATGTCACTTTGAGTAAATTATCTTGCTTTTCTATTTTAGATCCTGAATTTTCCCAAAATGGTACCTCTAAAGAGAAGGATATACATCTGTGTTAAGATTCAAGACAGGAGCTGATACAGCTTTGTCAAACAATGTGTCTTTCTTTGTTATCTCATCAAAGTCTTCCTGTAAGCTCCTAAACCGGGTGGAATCCTGAAAGCATCTAACACAAGAATTTTGGGAGTGGTCTATATATTCCTCTCCTTATAGGGGCCCAATTGCTACTTTATCCAACTTCCAAATGACTAATAGATCCAACTAGTGCCAATACTAAGACCGGGTATCAGCACATTATTCAGACCATAGATCTGAAGAAACAACCCAGTGATATGTTGTTTTATTTTAATTTTTATTCACTCGTGGGTGTCACTGGCTGGCAGCATCTATTGCCTGTTCCTAGTTGTCCTTGAGGAGCTAGTGGTGAGCTGCTTTCTTGCTGGTAGGTTGACCTACAATGTCCTTAGGGAGGGAATTCCAGGAATTTAACATAGTGACAGTAAAGGAAGAGAGACATATTTCAAAGTCAGGATGGTCAGTGGCTTGGAGGGCAACTGGTGGTGTTCCCATGTATCTACTGCACTTGTCCTTCTAGATGGAAGTGATCGTGGGTTTGGAAGGTGCTGCCTATGGATCTTTGGTGAACCTCTGCAGTGCGCCTTGTAGATAGTCCACACTGCTGCTACTGAGCATCTGTCATGAAGGGAGTGAATACTAGTGGATGTGGTGCTAATTAAGCAGGCTGATTTGTCCTGAATGGTGTCAGGCTTCTTGACTGTTGTTGAAGCCTGCACTCATTCAGGCAAGTGATGAGTATGTCATCACACTCCTAACTTGTGGCTTATAGATGGTGGACAGGCTTTGGGAGTCAAGAGTTGAGTTATTCATCACAGTATTCTTAGCTTTTGACCTGCTTCTGCAGTCAGTGCATTTATGTGATGAGTTCAGTTGAATTTCTGATCAATGGTAACCCCAAGGATGTTGATGTGGGTGGGATTCAGTGATGGCAACACTACTGAATATAAAGGTACAGTGCTTAAATCGTCTCTTATTGGTGATGGTCACAGCCTGGCATCTGTGTGGTGTGAATGTTCCTTGCCACTTGTCAGCCAAACTTGGATATTATCCAGATCTTGTTGCATTTGAATGTGGACTTCTTCAGTATCTGAACAGTCATAAATGGTGCTCCACATTGTGCAATCATCACCAAAAATCCCCTAAAGATGGTTGGGCCTAGGACACTACCCTGAGGAACTCCTGCAAGCTGAGATGACTGACTTCCAACAACCCACGCTCATCTTTCTATGTGCCAGGTATGATTCCAAACACCAGAGCACTTGCCTCCTGATACCCACTGATTCTAATTTGACGACACACTCAGTCGAATGCAGTCTTGATGTCCAGGACTGTCACTCTCACTTCACATCTTTTGACCATGTTTGAACCAAGACTATAATGAGGTCAGGAACTGAGTGGCCCTGGTAGAACCCAAACTGGGCATCACTGAGCAGGTTATTGCTGAGCAGTGCTGCTTGATAGACACCTTTCATCACTTTACTGATGATCAAGGGTAGACTGATGGGGCAGTAATTGGCTGGTTTGGATTTGTCCTTTTTTTGTGTACAGGACATAAGTGGGCAATTATGTCCTGGACATAAAAGTAGAAACAAACATATACCATCATGGAATCCTAAAATTAAGAGATAGGCAATTTTAAAAGACAAACTTTAAAATCTGTCCATCTGTGATGGTTGCATACTTAGAGTTGGGTTTAGAATTCCCAAGATCGCACTCATAAACATCCCTTAGGTGTAATTGTAAAATTCTTGTCCTGTGGTCCTCTGCAAGTTAGAGAACTAGGATCATCTTGGGGTACCATGTGACATAATTTCCTGTTGACTCTTGCCTTGTAGAGTTAGGGAAAGACCCATTTCTGAAAGTAAAGAAAGACTGGAAAGCCCTAGTTTTCTTAACCAGAGAACAACATGAAAATTATTAGTGTTACTTCTTATATTGTATTTTTTTTTCCTGAGAACTAGGATGATGATAAATAACAAATTTAACAAGGAGCACATAAAGTGTCTGTTATGCACAGAATCCAGCTGGAGTCTGAGCATTATGGAAATGGTAAGATTTGTAGAAAAGTCAGATGAAAAGTCTAGCGAGCCCCATTTTGATGCTGGGTGAATATCACTTCAACTTTTATGCTTTTCACAAGCAGCAAGGTGAGACTCTCACTGTGTGAGTGGATGAGTCATACAGCGGTGCATTACCAATTAATGGTGGTTAAAGCTTGTTAGGTGCCTTGTTAATGTCCTAACTTGCCTCAATAATATTCAGCTTTTTATATTACCAAACTAGTTGAGAAAATGTCACAGAGAAATCAAAGCACACATATGGCAAATTCAGCTTCCCTTCTGCTTGCCCTGAACAGTCTCCATTTTGGATAATGGGCATCAACATCTCAGGTCATGTTCCATAGGCATCAGTCAAGCAGACCCCACATTTTGAGACATTAGGATCCAATAGGTATCAGCCTCTAAGAATCCTCATAGCAAACCCCCACTGAAAGGCATCAACAGACTGTAAAACTGGGTTGAATTTGTGTGATTGACCAATTTCTTTTCAAATTAGTTCAGATTGCTGACTAGACTATTGTTTAAAGATGTGAAGAATTGAAGTGGTTACTTTTATTCAATTCATTGAAATTTTAGTTCCAAGTGTAACATTCACTTTGACTCAGACTTGATAAAACATCATTGACCTGATTCAATATAACCTGCCAGCATTGCTGAGCAGTTCCAACATATTTACTTTTTGTGTTGTTGCATTTACTCGATGAACAATAAAAAAGAAAAAAAAATCCTCATAGCATGTTTAGAGGACGCTTCAGCATTTCAATGCTCCACCTGAAGCTGCATTGGCATCTATCATTGTAATGCTGCAGCAAGGACAGTGTGCTCTTAGAAATATGCACCCAGCTCATGGAGTGGATCTGGCTGCATCTCTGGGTTTTTTGCTTGCTGCCATGGTGCTTAGTCACTCTGAGTCCAGCAGAATTCCCACAACATCTCTGCCTTGGATTGCCTTACTTACCTTTTTACGCATCATCCCACAGTCAGAGAGATCAGACTCATATTATTTATGTCTTGCCTTGCCATTTAGCACAGACAAAATGGAGGAAAGCTTGTCATAGGTGATAGCAGGCTTCAGTCAAGTCAAGGGGGAATGTCTGCACTCAAAGCGTCTGGCACAGTAAGTCAAAGGCAGCCTCCAGTGGCAGTCCAGAGGCTTGGAAACTGACAGTCAGCTGCTCAGGGCAGTCAGAGTCAGTATGTTTTCCACATAAGGGATAAGGTGCTGAATATCAGACAGTCCACCATCTTTCTTGATTTTTTTTCTGCTTTATTGGGATTGTTTTTCCTCTTGGAGTGAGACCGAGGTATGTATTACACAAAGTAAAAGTTGGTGACACAATTGTTCCTGTGGGTCCAAATGGGAAGCTATCCTGAGTGAATGAATAGGCAGCATAGAGGGCATGGAGGGTTAGTGCTGTTGGGGTGGATGAAAGTGAGGGAGGGAAGATTTTGCAAGCAATAGTGAGAATGATTGAGGATGAGTCTTAGTAAAAGATGGCTACAGTTTGCAGAGATAGAGGGAGTGTGAGTTATTGGTGAGAAGATGGTGGTACTTACACAGCTATATAGATCAAATCTTTCTACCTTCTTCCTATAATGCTGCGTATTCCTCCAGATAGCTGAGACTGCATTGACCAGGGTCTAGTAATTGTGGTCTCCCACTGCTGGTCCCGAGGGAAGAGGAAGTCCTGCTTGTCATTCATCCCATACGGCAGGACCTCCAGAATTCGGTCTACATGGTGAGACACAGATATCCCCTGACTGCCATGTCCAAGGCAAATGTGCAGCTTCAGACTGACAGTGTTTGTCCTGGTGCACTTTGAAAAATTGTGTGGGTGCAGGGGATGCCAGTGAATTCTGGGAAATCCCATTGAGCAATAACTTGTTTCGTGAATGATGTGTGGTAAGATGGGGCCAGAATCAGATATGAGGGACACAATAGGGTGGGAGAGATGGTTAATCAGTAAAAGATTTGCAAGAAAACTTAGGCAGTCACCTGGCAGGAATCTCTCCAAAATACTCGATGTAACTTGGATTTCGCCAAAAGGAGTAAGATTTAGCCCTATATGTCAAAGGTATAATTATTACTCATGAAGCCAATTAACAAATGTATATAGAGTCATAGAGTCCTAGAGATATAGAGTCATACAGTCATATCTGGCATGGAAACAAACCCTTTGGTCCAACTTCGTCCATGCCAACCAGATATCCTATGTAAATCTCGTCCCATTTGCCAGCATTTGACCCATAACCCTCTAGATCCTTGCTATTTTTATGACCATCCATATACCTTCTAAATGCTGTAATTGTACTAGCCTCCACAACCTCCTTTGGCAGCTCATTCCATATACGCACCACCCTCTGTTTGAAAAAGTTGCCCTTAGGTCCTTAGGGTAAGTCAACTTCTGAAATGTCATGTTGGTCAGCTTAAAGGCAACATCCAGCAGCTGAGTGATACTGATTAAGGTCTGCAATAATCTCAGTTGCTAAAATGTTCTTGTTTATGTGCCATTGTCACATTGTATGGATTAAAATGATGTGACCTGTCACAAGCTTGAGATGGAACTGTTGAGTAGTTGGTTAGATAACACTTAAATCCAATGCATTAATGCCCCATTTTTGTCAACAGATTATATTGCATATGGCAAAGGTATTCCTGATTGTCAGCATTAACATTTCAAGGCGATATTTTAATTCCAATGAATCCAGTAAAATGGGCAGGAGGGTCAGGTGTTCTATCTGCTCCTAAGGTCAGTTACCTGAGGTGAGTTGCACAAATCAATGGTTAGCCAAGGGTGCAAATCACTGACCTCATGAAAACTACTTTGGTATGTCATGGGTGATGCGGATTTTCCAGACATCATTCATCAGGGAAACACTTTTGCAGGTCATTGCAGGCTTAAATGTACCATCTTACACTGAATGCTGAAAAGTAATTTTGAGATGCTAGGAGTTGAAGGAGTATCAATAGAGCAATATAATGTACTCTTTGCATATGAACCTGGCGTCAGTGAGTGAACATACAACATGCAGTTACATTTGCTTTATTAAGGACTTTAAGATATGTTTCCCTTGAGGGTTGTAAATTCTGTTAAGGCTTTTAATTGTGTCTAGAAATATGTTCTCTCCCTAAGTACAGGTATGTGCAAGGTGAAACTGAAAGTCTTTATATTGTTGGAGGGTTTGACAAAGGTGAGCACGAGATTTTAAATAAATTAACAAGCAGCTTTTTAACAGGATGCAATCTTGGGCCATCTGCTGTACCCATGTTTATGTAACTCCTTTAATGTAGAAAAAATCCCAAGAGACACTCCAAATATGAGGCTGCTGCATACCATGCTGTTTACTTGTTCATCCAGCCAGTGCTGCTACAGTAAGTCAACATAGTCTGGTCATCACTCCCACCACCCAAATGATGCAATTCCATTCCCTGGGAAGTCAAGGTAAAGCTCTGCTCACTACTTCATCTTGCAGCTAAATGTCCATTTTTGTTCCAGCTATCAGACTGTACTTTAGGTATCATATTACTCCATTAATTGCTCACAGAGTATGTATCATCTCTTCATTTGCTTACTTCATGTAATCTTCCCACTCTAAACATTTAGAAAACTTTATAATTTACTTTTAAATTAATTTTAAAGGCTGAAATGTCTTAATGTTCAGCCCTCACAAGCACATATTTACCTTCAAAACCACACATCACTTTGACATGTTAGACTGGTTTTCCATTCTGATGACGATGCACAATTCTGAAGCAGTGTGCATAGATAGGAATAAACATTGCAGTGAGGTAGCTTTGGCAGGTTTGGGGCAGTGGATTCACTCCCTCATCAGCTATCCTTATACTTGCAACCATGCAGAAAAACAAACACATGGCTAGGAAAATCAGACATTTAATTGGCATTCTCAGCCAAAGAAGTGTAAGGATGGTTGTTGCCAAGATTGGAAAAAATGTTGCCCTATTCTGCTAGTAAATGCTGTCCTGATGATATAACCTTAAAGAGAGAATTGAGGGTCTTCAGCACCTTTGAGCAGTATATGGAGTGAAGATATCTTGAAAGCATTGCAGTTACCTGCAACTGAGTATAAGGCAGTGCTCATATGGCTCAGGAAGCCGTCACCTACATCTGCTGCCTCCTGCAGGCAGATCTGCAGCCACGTGGCCTGGGAGGAAGCACAATGCATGTGGTTCTGATTATCACCATGACATTGAACTTTCTCATGACTGACTCCTTTCAAACTTCAGTTCAGAACACGTGTGGCATCACCCAATCAGCAGGACACAAGTGTAATCTGGAGCTCATCAAAACCCTTTACAAGAAAGCAATATGGTTTGCCAAGTTCACCGTGGACCCAGATAACCAAGGGGCCCAAAATATAGGATTTGTAGCCAACGCTGGGCTCCTTTGGGTAGATGGGATTGTACTCATTGTGCTCAGAACTCCCTTACGTCCTCCAGCCAGATTCCTGAACAGAGGGGGATTTCAGTATCTCGATGTCCTGCTTCTCTGTGACTGCAAGTATTCTTGAAGCTATGCATTCTGTGCAACTCCCAGGCTTCTTGCAGTGACCCCCCTCTCCCCCACATGCCTATGTGTGCGCGCGCACACACACGCAGTGACCTCCAATGTTGGTTCATGGGTGATTGTGAATATGCCAAAGAGGCATAGCTAATGACCACAGTGTGTAACCCTCAGACTGATGCTGATCAGCACTACAATCCAGAACATGCATCCATCAGGGCTGTCATTGAACAGACAATTTCCATTCTGAAGACGTGTGTGGACCACTCAGGAGGAGCACTCCAATGCTTGTTGGGCAGGGATTGATTGTTTGCTGCGCCTTGCCCAACATCACTCAACGATGACGTGAAAGAAGAAAAGATAGACCGGTCATCTGTCTCCTCAGATAAGGAAGGGAAGGGCATCTCATGAGACATTTAGGAAGCTAACGCTGATGATCAGCATGCTAAGAAAGCCTGAGTATTAGTAAGAAGAGAAAGAAAGGCATGAGAGAATCTGGTAGTTTCTGGACTTGAGAGCAAATGACTTTGCATCAATACATATGGACACTCAGAATTATGAGCCAGTTGTGGGAAAGAGGCACTTCTGCTCTCAAGGGAATACTTGGTTTATGACTTTAAAACATTAAGCTACTTTGTTTCACATAAATTGCAAACTAATTTATTTCCTTTCCACTAATAACTTCTTGTTCAGTTTTCTGGCCAATGCATCTATATGGAGTGACGCTGGATTATAATAGGGATTGTACTTGTGATTCATTTGCATCTCTTCCATCACTGGAGATATGGAGGGGCTAAACCAGGTTGGTTGACTC
The DNA here is from genome assembly GCF_004010195.1 of Chiloscyllium plagiosum. Taxonomy (NCBI): domain Eukaryota; kingdom Metazoa; phylum Chordata; class Chondrichthyes; order Orectolobiformes; family Hemiscylliidae; genus Chiloscyllium; species Chiloscyllium plagiosum. The sequence continues at coordinate 36,643,224 of NC_057726.1, forward strand.
ACAAAACATAATAGTCTAGCCTAAGACCTCACTTTCCAGAGGATATGGTCCAGAGGCCAGCAGAGAATGACAGCCTTTGTGATTTCTGCAAAGTGTGGAGTGTAATCAAGGCCCCTCAGGATAGTCCATGATGAAAACATTAATGGTCAGAAGCTTTAACAGATTGACAGAGATCACAGGATAATTGTACAAAGTGCTAGATCTATATGTGAGGCAGTACAGAACTTATACAATGTTGCACCAATGCTTCTTAATCTTATTCCTATCAGTCGAGTTTGGTGCCCTGCTGAACTTAAGAAAACCTGCTTTCTGCTTTGCCAGCTTATATCAGATGTCTTTGCTAGATGTACTATGGTGGTCCAGGGTCTAGACAGCTCTCTCCTGATGGGCATCTTGTATACAAATGCACCTGAAACCTTCTCAGCCTGGAAGCAGATGGCTCCCTGCTGGTTGGGAAGTGGTTTGGCAGGACATCTGTAGGGTGTCCTATGATGGCAATCCCTGGGCAACTGTCTGTCCCAACCCCCTACCCACCCCACCCTGCTCTCTGTGTGCAATGGAACCTCCCTCACCATTGAGGGAATAGAACACCAGGACAGGGATCAATGTCCTAGGTGTTTTACACAGCCAGTGAAAGAACACATATATATTTCGAGCCATGGATCAAATATTCCAGTGCATATCTGGCAGGTATGGATTACAGACTTGACTCTCTGTGACCAGCTCCTGGTCCATGAATACATCCACACACATGCATGCCAGAGCCCACGCCATTAGACAGAACCTGGACAGACTCTACAGCATTTGATTCCAGACTGCGCATTATCTCTGGCAGCTCTGCCAGACATTCCCCAGCTTGTTTATGCAATTATGTCAGCTCATTACGGGCTGAGACCAGAGGCCCATCAGCTGTAGTGGGTTCAGTCATGAGTTCCAAAGGACCAAGTCATTTCTTCCTCCACTAGCTGCAGGCCCATGTCACTAGAATGTGACCCAGTGTCTATTCTGGGTTACATTACACAAACGTGAATGTTTCCTGCACTGCTAGAGAGTGAGGAATAATGCATTGATGGTGCATCTCTATGCTGTATGGTGCCAATAGTGGTGGGCCTGAGGGTTTGGGCTGTTCTTCCTTTGATCTTGGCTTGCAAGTGTTATTGGCTGAGAAGATGGATCAGGGGACTGCATAGAAAAAAAAAGGTTTGTTAGTGGTGCAGGCCATCATTCTTGCCCACAGCTTTGTAACAGTATTGCTGCTAGATGGCTGTATCCTATCTCCCATTCTCCTGCCAGCTCAATAGTCTGCTCCTCAATAGGAGTTAGAAGCTTTATGGCACTCTGTCAGATGTTAGAAGCTTTATGTCAAGCGTCACCATTCTCATAACCTGCCCCCACCTGTACACAACCATAAGGTAGGGTATGTTTTTCTCAGGCAGGAGAAAAGTATTAAGAGACACTTGAAGGGGTATATGAATATTTTCCTGCATTGATAGATACAGAGATTTAGTCCACAGAGCTGTGAATGTCCATCTGTACTACTATAAGGAGAAGAGAATATGGGGAAATTTAGGATTTAAATGGTTCTGATTGCAAGATGATTCATTATTCTCACAGAGCGAGCATTGATGCACAGCAAAAAGGCATTATTTGATGTACGTGCCTGAGTTATCTGTGAGGTGCTGAAATGAAGTCATGATTTGTGATGGTGTCCTTTCCCATGCCACCTTTGGTAGAAAGATATCAGATGTATAAGCTCTCCTAGTTGTGATAGAAGATCAGTGAGCTTCTGGTGTGTGAACTGCTGAGTGTTCTATGTCTTTTCTGTGTGTCAAGTGAACCCTTGGAAGATGTATGAGAGGCAGTAACAGTGTAATGCAAGTAGTGCAACATTTGAAGTGTTATTTTTGTACAAGACATCTGATTAAGAAGCCTGGCTCCCAGTCTTGTGTGTGACAGTAGTAAAAGCAAAATATTGCAAATGTTGAAAGTCTGAAAGAAATACAGAAAATGGTGGAGAAATACAGCAGTTCTGCAGCATATGTGGAGAGAGGAACACATATAACATTTCAAGTCTTGTATGACTCTTCTTCAGAATCTCTAGGAAGGTGCCATTGAACTTTGGTGCTGCCTTTTCAATGCTCCAGGGATAGGTGGAGTGATGAATAGACTTGAGTGATATTCCTGAGTTTTAGATTGTCTGGTGCCTTTGAAATGTGGTGCCTGGAAATTGGAACTCAGAAGATCCTAATGATGGGTGAACCTTTCTGCCTACCTGCCCATAAAATTTACCATTTTACCTGTGCATAAACATAAAATGATTTAAGAAGTACAAAATTGCACAAGAAAACTCAACCCAACCCCAAGGAGAATTTCCTTAATTTCACACTTAGTCTCAAATAAACAAGGTACTGCCACTCATGGGTGATAGTTACAAATGTACAGTTAATGATAAATGTGTTATATTTATATCAAGGGTAGAAGTGAGTTCTGTAGCTGCTCAGTCTGGTGCATTTCATGATGCCGTGGCAACTGATCATCTAGAGAAGGTTAGAATAGATTGAAGATGAATTCCTCAAGACCATGGATTAAAAACAAATGTAATCCTCTTCAGAGAAAACAATATTTCTTCTTCCAGGAAATAACACATTACAAAACCTAATGTTACAACAGAAAAAAAATGCATTCTTCCACATTATCCTATCGAGGAGAACAGCAATGTCACAAAGCCTTGGAGCCTGAGGTACAGAAGTTTAACTAAAACATTGAAATTATGCCATCTTCTTTAGAATGCTTTTGGCTATTGTTTCCCCTAGCAGTACCCAGCTCCCACTCCCAAACAGTACATCATTATGAAACAGTATATATTTTTATGAAATAATTGGAACTTACAAGAAAGAGACTGTAACAACTGAGACCAATTTTAGTCTTTATATAGATTGGGAATCTGAAATTAGTGATGGTAGCTGTGTTGCAGTTATGCTTTATATCAAAAATTCAGTCCCTAAAAACCACTGATCAGATTTTGAAAAGACTGAGGCAATGTTCCAGTGATTTGAAACCACAGTTTCTAAGATTGCTGAATGTTTGCTTCAGTGCACATGACAAATTCCAAAGTCATTAAGTGGGGCTAAGCTGCTTGCAGACAGTAACAGAAAAGACAGCAAGATCCTTGGTGGGCCTCCTCCTCTTTGCTATCACCCCTCCAATGTGGATATTTGAATCCTGTTTAGAGTTTGACAATCCATATGCCATGGAAAGATACTTTTTAAAAAAGATCTACCTTCCAACTGCTGGCTGCAGCAGCAATGATATATTGGCTGCAAAACCTTTATATCACCTTGTTACAGAATTCTGAGAGATCATGGAGCTCAGACTAGATCCATTAAATTTATCAACCCCGGAACCTGCAGCAACCATTCCTGTCCCTGCTCTATCCATGTCTCTGAAATAGCCACAACATCGAAGTCCCAGGTATCAACCCATGCTGCAAGTACACTCCTCTTATTCCGAATGCTCCTGGCGTTGAAGTAGACAGACTTCACACCACCCTTCTGCCTGCCGAAACACTCTTGCAACCTTGAAACCTTATATATGACCTCACTACTCTCAACCTCCTGTACACTGGACTCTTCCTGTACTCCTCTACAATTCAGGTTCCCATGCCCCTGCTGAATTAATTTAAATCCATCCTGAAGAGCATTAGCAAATGTCCCCCCTAGGATACTAGTACCCCTCTGGTTCAGGTGTAGACCATCCTGTTTGTAGAGGTCCCACCTACCCCAATGAGCCCAGGTACCTGAATCCCTCCCTCCTGCACCATCCCTGTTGCAACGTGTTCAACTGCTCTCTCTCTCTCTCTCCCTATTAGCACGTGGCATGGGTACAAACCAGAGATAACAACTCTGTTTGTTCTAGCTCTAAGCTTCCATCCTATCTGCCTTACATCCTGATCCCTTTTCCTACCTATGTCGTTGGTGCCTTTGTGGACTACAACTTGGGTCTGCTCCCCCACCCTTTAAGGATCCTGAAAACACGATCCAAGACATTACAGACCCTGATACCTGGAAGGCCACACACCAGCCACGAGTCTCTCTTGTTCCCACAGAATCTCCTTTCTGTCCCCCTAACTGTGGAATTCCAATGACTAATGCTCTACTCCTTTCCCTGAAATGTAGAATTATGACCAGGACAGGAATCTTAAGAATCATCTCAACAAACCCTGTGAACAATGACAAGAGAGTTGCTTTCCTCATGTTCTCTTCAATCATAGCGCCCTTTTTTTATTGTCTATGTCTGTCTGACCACTTGGGAGTGTAACAGAGGATGATAGTTTTAATTAATTTGCCAACTTTTCATAACTGTTTATCTGTAGCTAGATTCGATATACCTGTAAAGAATAGAAGCTTTGTTTGGTATAGATTGTGTACTTTCTGTCAATCTTCATCTCGAACACAGATAAATTGAAGAACCTTTGCCCACTTATTAAAATGTTTACCTTATGTGATGAGTCGAGACAAAGCAGAGCTTGATTTTCAGCACGCAACCCCAGTGAGTCATGGCAAAAGGAACTTCTCTTGCATAAAGTTATAAATTTGTGGAATTCTCTACCTGATGCAGCAGTGGAGCTGTGTCACTGAATATATTCAAGGCCAAGTTACCTTTTTGATCTGCAACGCAGTCGAAGGTTATTGGGCTCAGACAACAAAAGTGGAGTTAGGACCACAATCAAATCAGCCATGATCTTATTAAATGGCGGAGCAAGCTTGAAATTGGAGCAAGCCATGCTCCTGCTCCTATTTCTTGCCTTTAACAGTCAAATTGGTTGCAAGAGAAAAGAAGTGTACAGAAACTTAACCTTGAAAGCAGTCATTGCTTCAAGAAGTCCTACCTTGACCTGCTGTTCAAGTCAGTGGAGCTTTGACTTCAGCATTCTGGCAGAATTCACCAATAGCGGAATTGTTATCTGATGTATTTTTCCACTCACATCACTAACAACTAGCAAGTATTGCCCAATACATGCCCTTAATGAATAGCTTATTAGGATATTTCAAAGGCCGCTAGGAGTCATCCAATTGCTGTGGGTCACAAATAGGCCTTACAAGGGTATTGGGAAGATTCCCATCTCAAAGGAGATTAGCTAGCTGCCCTGGTGCTGTTTAAACCCATGGCTTCAGACCATTCGTCCACGCCTTTGGATTATAAGTCCCATAATGCAACCATTATGCTACGATTAGTGAAGGTCTTTTTGTAATTGAATCAGAATTTGAAACTTAACTGAATGATTCTCAAATTTCTAACTGAAAATGAATGTGGAATTATTAACAAAAAACTTTTTCCTTTACCCAAGGGACAGTAGAAATGTGACTGCATTCATGGCAGAAGAAGTATGTGAGGGTGCTTTACAGAGAACACAAGATGTGGGAATTATATCCCTTGTGATTTCACCCATTAACTTGCTGAACTTATTCATAATACCTTGATGATGATGAATGAAGCAGAATTTATTTCTAACAAAGTGGAAGATTCACTTAATTTATCATTTTAGTAATTAACATGTTTTCTTCTGGTAACAAGAAACTAAACATTTCAAAATATACCACAAAATATTGAAATTGCATTTAAAATGTCATTAAGAATCCCATCCCTCTTGAAAGAAATTACATTAAACGCATGCCTTAATGTTATAAATATAACAGAGCTCATTGTTAAAGGTTAATGTTTGGAAAGGGTATTTTAGCAAAACTTTTTACTGTAAATAGGATTATGGAATCTCTTCAAACAAGCCTATCAAAAAATACAATAAATGGATAAAAGATCGATCATTCAAGCAGTCATCCTGGAACAGTTCTAGTCACATCACTTTAATGCCATGCAGCTGCACCAATGATGTAAACAGTAAAATGTAAAGTTGATGCAATTTCTATTGGCCATATGCAATAACTTGATTTCACTTTCAGCAACACAGTTTTTTTTTTCACTTTTTACATCAAAGAATCACAGAATGATACAACAGGGAAAGAGACCATTTGGTCTATTATGCCTGTGCTGACTCTTTCGAAGAGTTATCCAATTAGTCCTATTCCCCTGCCCTTTTTTCATAGCTCTAGCAGTTTTTTTCTGCTTCAAGTCTTTATCAATTTCCTTTCAAAGTTATGAATTAATCTGCCTCTATCAACCATTCAGCCAGTAGTCCCAGATCATAACTCACTGTGAAAAAAGTTCCTCCCTCTCTAGTGTCTTTTTTTCCTTTTACCAATTATTTTAAACCTATTTCCCTTAACTACTAACTTTCCTATCACTGGAAAGTATTTTCTCATTTACTCTATTATGCAATCTTGTCAATCCTGTATAAATATGTTTTTGAAAACTCAAATTCAATTTTTTTTACTAAAAACTGTCATTTTGTTTTATTTCCTTGTTCCACCTGATTTTCCTTTTAAATCTTTACCTTTCTTATGGTGGCCCAAATCAAGACAGCAGGCAAGCAAACTGCACCCAAGCCTCTGCAAACACAATCTTGTGCCAGCTGTTCAGAGGGTTCTGGTGTGTGGCATGGACGCAGGTGACACAAACACCAATCTTCTCCCTTCATCCCAATGGAGAACTGCTTAGTCTCCCTTCAGCTATTCCTCTACTGGCACAGCTGAGACCAGAAACTCACCATGGGCAGAAACTCAAATCAAATCACATCAGTGAACCGTGCCACCATGCTGTTTCATTTACTTTACACAAACCTATCAGACAATGCCAGTTAGAAAAGGTATGAGTTACAAGCATGACTTCAGTTTCCACACATATTTTGAAAACACCCCACTCAATTCCATGACTATCTCTGGATCCTCTAACATCAGGATATGAATTAGCCAGAATTTTCTCCAGCTGGATTCGTTTATTTAACTCCAGTCAAATAGCTGCACACCCATGTCTCTGATACAGAATAAAGCAATGAGCATCTGAAAGATCGAACTAACATGATGAGATAAGTTCTGCCTATCAGGATATGAAGGATTTTCAGTATGTGTTGTCCCAGTCTTTTCCAGTGTGCCAGAATGTATTAACAACAGTAACACATACTTGCTTTTAAGTACAATCAGCAATAATCAATACAACTTTGTCAGAGGGTGACTATGCCAAATAGATATTGATTGAGTTCTGGAAGGAGGTGATCAGGTATGCAGTTGATGTAGTCTATATGGATTTCATCAAAGTCTTTGAAAAGATCACACATGGAAGACTGATAAAGAAGGTATACATGGTATCCAGGATAACTTGGCAAATTGGATCCAAAGTTAGCTTTGTAGTATGAAACTGAGGGTAATGGTAGAAGGCTGTTTATGTGACTGGAGTACAGTTTCCAGTGGTTTACCACAGCATAGTGCTGTGTCCCTTATTGTTCATAATATATAGAAATAATATACATGACAATGTAGGGATTGAGGGTGGAGGGAGGGGGGATGGATGATAAGTAAGTTTGTGAATGACACAAATATTGACACTATGGTTAATAGTGAGGAAGAAAATCTTAGGTTACGTGAAATATAGAAGGAGTTGGTCAGATATGCAGATCAATGGCACATCAAAGTTAACCCTGAAAAGAGTGAGGTGATGCACTTTGGAAGAAGTAATAGGACAAAAGAGTGCTCAATGAATGGTAGGAAAGTAAGAAGCTAAGAGGAAGAGAGGAATCTTGGGGTCATTGTCCACAAATCCCTAAATGTGGCCAGACAGATTAATAGGGTAGTTAAGGCAGCATACAGGACATGTGCCTTTATCAGTCACAGCAAAGATTATATGAGCAGGGAGGTTGTCTTGGAGCTATACAGAAGTTTGGCTAGGTCACAGCTGGAGTACTGTGTGCATTTCTGGTCACCACACAATAGGAAGGATGTGATTGCACTGGAAGGGATGCAGAGGAGATTCACCAGGATGTTGCTTGGGATGGAGCAGTTTAGCTATAAAGAAAGACTAGATAGGCTGAGGTTGTTTTCTTTATAGCTGAGGGGCACCTGATTGAGGTGTACACAATTATGAGCGGCATGGACAGATGGATAGGAAATGGCTGTTCCCTTTAGTGAAAGGATCAATGTCAAGAGGGCATAATTTTTAAGGTAAAAGACAGGTGGTTTAGACAGAATTTGAGGGAATCCTTTTTCACCCAGAGGGTAGTAATCATCTGGAATGTGTAGTATGGGAGACAGGAAATCTCAACTTTTAAAAAGTAAGTAGATGGGCACTTATAATGTCATAATATTCAAAGCTATGGGCTATATCCTGGAAAATGGAATTAGTGTAGCAGATCAGTATAGACTCGATGGGCCGAAGCACCACTTCAGTGCCCTTAGCTCTTTAAGCTGAAATCTTATTACAGGCTGACATGTATCTCAGGATTAATTTAACTAACTATCAAGTAATATATAATCAACTGATTCTGTATATGAACACTGAATCCACTTTCTGCTGAAGATATTGTGTGGCGATTCTTTCTCACTTGGTATCAGTACCTTGGATTAATACCAAGAAGGTGGTTTGGAGGTGGTGAACCTAAACAACGATTCTCAGATGGTCCAGGTGGACACAACTCTAATGAATATCATGTGAACTCTGTTTTGTAATCCAGTTGACACTCAGGCTGAACTAGATGGTACTCAACTTTAGTGATGCATTTGGCCATAGACAGTTTCCTCATATCCTATTCCTTGCTATTTGCTTCCACTTCAGCAACATATCGCAACACACGTGCTGACAATGACACTCCATACCGATTGCCATTTTTCCTGAGATTCATCCTGCATAAACTTCAGTATGACTAATCCTACAACCTGTCCACCCTTCCATGATCTGAAAAACAAAAAACAGAAATTGCGGGAGAAACTCAACAGGTCTGGTAGCATCTGTGGAGAGAAACACAGTTAACATTTCAAGTCCAGTGACCCTTCTGCAGATATCAGATCACAGATTCAAAAAGTTAATTCTGCTTTCTCTCCACTAATACTGCCTGACCTGCTGGGTTTCTTCAGAAATTCTTGTTTGTGTGTGTATGTGTCAGATCTCCAGTTCTTTGTTTTATTTCATTTATACCCATCCATGATCAGTCTGGCTTGCTTACTACTGCCATACACTAACTTCCTATTCCAAATCCCATCTGAAAATGCTTGCTTTGTTCCAGATCCATCCATACCCTTTCCCTTCCCACCTGTACAGTCTTCTCCAGTCCTACATCCAAGTCCATTTTTTATGATCCTGTAACTTCAGACTCATGTGCACTTGACTCTTTCTCTCTTTACTCTTTGTTAACTGGAACAGTAGCTAACACAATATTCTACATAGCGTTTGGAACTGAGACCTAGGCCACTCACTAATAAGAGACGACAGGCAGAAGCATGTGGAAGGTAACTGCTGTCACCTCTACCTGCAGCAGAATAAGCAAGGGCCAGTTCAAAGCATGATTTTCATCCAAGCACAGAATTGCAATGTGTCAGTATAATTCGCTCTCATTGTATAAAAGTTCTAGTTCAAGCATGACATTTTAGTACAATTATTATGTATTTATCAGGATTCAATTACAACCGAAATGGTCTGCCAGAATCCATTTTACAATTATAGTAGATTAGAGCCATATTTCCCTCTGTGTATTACTGGGAAAGAGCAGTAAGTTAGCAGGTGAACAAGACAGGCAGGTCAGAAAAGCTGACATTTCCTCTTTTTACTGCTTCTTGGCATCTAGCTTCTATGTTAAAATATGTAAATAAATAAAAAAGGAAAATGTGCAGATTTATTCACAGAGGATAATGTGAAATGGTATAATACTAGCAAAGTCTCAGAATCACACAGCATGGAAACAGGCCCTTCGGTCCAACCAGCCAATGTCGTACATAATCCCAAATTAAACTAATCTCACCTGCCTGCTCCTGGCCCATATACCTCCAAATATTTCCTATTCATGTACTTATTTATATGTCTTTTAATTGTGCCAATATTCACCACTTACTCAGGAAGTTCATTCCACGCGTGAACCACCTCCTGTGTAAAGAATTTGCCCCTCATGTCTTTTTAAAATCACTCTCCTTCGCCTTAAAAATGTGATCCCTGGTCTTGAAATCCCCCATCCTAAGGAAAAGACACCAACCATTAATCCTATCTGTGCCCATCATGAATTTCTAAACTTCCATAAGGTCATCTTTCAACATCCTATGCACAGTGAAAAAAGTCCCAGCCTACCAGCCTTTCTTTATAACTCAGACCTGACTGAATTCCAAGTTATGTCCAAGTGGATGTCATTAAAACAAAACAAATTCTTACAATATCAATAGAACCCAGTTGAGTTTTGAACATATCTCAGCCCCTTTGAACATGATCCACCATACTATCTTGCTTTAAGCCCAACAGCACAGTTACTGGGAAATATATGACAATGCAGCCAGATCTAAAGGATTGCCCAAGTGCTTGGAGCTTAGAAAGTACAAAATTCAAAGAATAAAATACTATAGAGAGAAGACATACTGCAACTCAGTAACTTCAGTCTCCACATGGAGCTAAGTAAAAAATGCCCATGATCAGAAAACCTCTTGATAAGAGGTGAGTCTGAGGAGAAAGCCTTTCTTCACAAATGGAACGACAAGTTACCATTGTTCCCCTTTTGTAGGAGAAATCACAGTTTCAATCACAGTATTCTTATTGCCATTAAGGAAATAAGATAAGCTCTGTAGCAATGTGCATTGATGTGTCTGCATTGCCTCAGCTTGTAGTGATTGTAACAAGGTCAGCAGGGTGAACATCACAGAATATGAGTTCTCTGATTGGTGCTGCTAATCTGGTCCAATCAGAGAGCCCTGGCTGACAGATATAAAGAGGAGTATCAGAGGTTCTGTTCACTCTAAGAGCTGGCTCTGAAGAAGACAGGCCAGTGTCAATTACTGTATAAGTGTTAACAAAGGGTGACTTGGTGATGGGATACCCGCCTCCGTGGAGTTAATTGATAGGGCTTCTCATGGAGAATTTTGTGAAGAATCTATAAAGTCCAGCAGAAAAAAACTAGCCAGTCAAAAATAAAAAGTTGAAAGCAGCACAATGATCATAACCAAACAAAGTAAGTTGCCTCTAAACAGTATGACAGTACAGCTGAACAACTTAGAAGAAACCAGCAGATACATGCTCTTTATTTGGAGTAGTCAAGTCTCTGTGAACTGATACAGACTGCTCCAATCTTGCACTGAAAACAATATATTCCAGTCATTCTCCACTGAGAAAGTCGAGTGAGTCTTCATGAACACAAGAAGAGCTTGTGGCCTTGATAAGATTTCTCTAAAATATTATTATAGAAAGACTTCCAAAATGGATGTGTAACAGGCAAATAAACTTCAAGTTGGTAAATGTACTGTGGTACCATTTGGTAGAAAAAAAAATAAAAAAGCCACATAATTTTTATAAAAGTGTTTAATAGAGTTAAGAAAGGGGGAGATCTGAGGGGTATAGGTAAATAAATCACAAAGCAGCAATGCAGATTTATAAATCAATAAATAAATCATGAAAAGAGGGATAGAAAGCAGAAAGAACCTTGGCTAGATCAAACTTGGAGTACTGTACACAATTCTGCTTTCTCTATAGAAAATGGTATAAAGCAACATATTGAGTACAAAAAATATTTACTCCAATTATACTAAAACTGAAAGCTTATACTAGTCAGCAAAGATTGAATGGCTAAGAGCACTTTGAGATTATAAGACATCAGAGTAGAAATAGGCCATTTGTTCCATTGAGTCTGCTTGACCATTCAGTGAGATTAAGGCTGATTAGATAATCATCAACTCCACTTTGCTGCCTTTTCCCCTATAATCCTTGACTCACTTACTGGTTAAAGATGTGTCTATCTCAGCCTTGAATATACTTAACAACCGGCCAGCCTCCACAACCCTTTATGATAAAGAATTCCACAGATTCATAACCCTCTGAGAGAAAAAAATAGCTAAAATGATAGACATCTCTTCATGTGAAGTTTAAGCACAGGGGAAAGAAAGGAGTAGCAGTGTGCATTAATACAGGTGCATGAGAAGGGCAGGATTGTCATCCAAGAAGGCAAGCTGTGTAAGATATGTGAGAAAGTAGGATGTTGGTCAGACCAACAATTAAGGAAAATTTCTCCCTCTCAATGAGTTAATGGCCTTTCAAACTTTTAAATAGTACTTGCCAACTTCTGAAGTGATTAATTCAGTGAATAAACGTTAAAGCATGCTGCACAATATTATCATGAACTGAGGCGTCTAACCATGGAAAATCAGGAAGAGAATGGTATGCAAGAACGATGTAAGAAACTCCACAACAAAACATACAGCGGGTATAGGAGGGTAACGTCAATGCAGTAAGTCTCTCATGAGCACTAGAACTGGGAACATTTTCCATCAACCATATCAAGAATTACAGAACTGCCAGTTATCTAATTTTATTTTGTTTTTGATAAGAGCTGCATATGTTCTTTCAGCTTTACTTCTGAAAACAAAACAATTGTTTTACAATGGAAGGATAATAAGGCTTATTAAGGACACACCAACAACAGGATTAAGCAATGGATAAACTATTGACACTCTGCCATACAATAAGACCTGAGCTAGTCTTCTACCTCAACTCTACCCTCCTGCACACTAAATTAATGACAGGTATCATTTAGTGATTAAATGTGCATTTCAGAGCAGATGGTAAATGTCTTTGAACATAGGACATAGAACATAGAACGTAGAACGTAGAACATAGAACAATACAGCGCAGAACAGGCCCTTCGGCCCTCGATGTTGCGCCAACCTGTGAACTATTCTCAGCTCGTCCCCCTACACTATCCCAAGATCATCCAAGTGCTTATCTAAGGATTGTTTAAATCTCCCTAATGTGGCTGAGTTGACTACATTAGCAGGTA